>NC_052334.1:18490780-18643280 GCF_016432855.1 Salvelinus namaycush
GTGACTCGTGAGAAGTTAATAAGGCACATGAAAGTTCACATGTTCGAGAAGGCATTTCTGCCAAAAAATACATTTTGATTAAAAATAAGTTTACGTTCAAACGGCTCTCCTGTGAATTAGTGACGGGTAACAAATGTGATATTTCAGTTTTTATTTGTAATAATTTTGCTAAAATTTCTAAAAACCTGTTTGCTTTGTCAATATGGGGTATTATGTGTAGATTGATAAGGTTGTAATGTAACAAAATGGGTCTGAATACTTATAGCCTATAGTGCTCTTTACCCCTGCGCATCATCAGTTGGAAAGAGATGTAGAACGTTTAATAGACAGACTAAGTTAGCAAAACAATTGCTTATAGTCATTAGTAAACGCTCCCATTATTAGGTAAAGTTCACCTACATGAAAATAATGTCAACAAAAACGTAAATAAATCCTAAAATGAATGCAGGCCTATTTAAATAGTTTTGACGGTTATTTTTATTAGCTTAATGAGGAGAATTGCGCTCAGTGTGTGGGTGTGTGGAAAGCGAGGTGAATCTTTACCGATTTGTCTTTGAGCCGCTCCCCCTTGATGCGGAAGTCTGCTGTGGTGGTGGTGTTTGGGTCTGTGGTGCTGCTGTCGCTGTCCGGTGCCCGGCTGACTTTGTAGACGGTGACGCAGCTGAGGCCCCCAGCTCCCAGAGGCAGCCACCCACCGCTGGAGTCATCCCGAGTCATGACCACTGCTCTCACACGCGCATAACTGTCACTGAACAGAGAGAGAGAAAGGGAAAGGCATGATTAGGGTGGGACTGTAACAAGACCATGACATCAACTACCTCTGCATATAGAGAGAACACAGATACTATGACAACACAACCATGTCGCCTCACGGTTACAGGCCTGCCATTGCAGACAGAAAATGGTTAGGCATAATGACCGCAACACGGCCACTGCTTGAACACATGCATGACTCGTCACGAAAGGATATGTCATGGCTGTCCTGTAAGGATCCAAATGTGTCAGATCAGCTTTTCAATAAATAGCTTCAGCCAGACCTGTCTCACCCGCAGAGGGGGAAGGAGGGAACTGGTGGGGGTTGACAGCTCACACCCTGTTGTAAATCAAGGTCAAGAACTTTCAGCCATTTCCCTCTGCAAATTCACACAAGAATGTGCCCTTGTTTCACAGACATTTCCCGCCGAAACCCTAATATGTTCTAAAGCGAATACCGGAACAATATTTCTAACATAAAACGTGGGGAACGGGCAGAGGTTACCTCGGTGTGGTTGTTACTTTGTGATGTCATTAAAAATGTTTTAAAAAAGGAAATACTGTAACTTGAAAAGTATACACACTATGTGTGAAGTGTCCATCTGATGCGTTGTGCATGAAAGTGATTTTGTTAAGAGAGGGACGTCATTTTAGAAACTATAAGAGGAAATGATTTCTATAACTTTGTATAAGTACGTACTCACCGCCCCTGAGGTCAGAGAGCGTGTCAGCCTCATTAACTGCCTCTTTTGAACGAACTGTATAAAACAATGGGTTAAGAATTAACATATCAGATCAGAGAGATGTTGAGTTGCAGCTCACGTCCAAAGTGGTTCGAACTCTGAAATTTCAACAAAAGGTAGAGACAATGAAGTCACCTCCTGGACAATCCCTGGTACGGCTGATTAGCTGTTCTAAGTAAAGTATCTAGAAAATTGAATTTAAGTGGGACCATTCTACTACTCTTATCAAATCACTGTAGTACGCTACTCTCATCACCCTAATGGGAACCACCATCTTCACAGAGGCAACTTCAGGAGCGAATGGAAGGGAAATCAACTCTGTAGTTCTGTTCAGGACTACACGACAAGTCACCGGATACCGGACGACGGCAGAGGAGAGCAACAGTAGAAGACGGGTGGGAACCCCTTTTGGACAATTAGAGTCTGACACGTGTGCCACAATAAGGCACAACTCCCTTTCCAAGGCGGCCTGGTTACGACAGAAATACACTAAGACATTTACACGTAAATACATTAATTGGTTTCTTACTCCAAACGGGCGGCGGTTCGTGTGCAAAGTATATGATTACTGTGAGAGTAGTTTCTAAACGTACCAAAGTATTATATCTCTATCCCTCTCTCTCTGTGTATGTTTATCCTGTGTTACCATTTAGTTAGCTAGTAAATAAATACTTAAACCAATTTGTGTAGTACTGAATCATAAGTAAGGCTGGGGTTTTTGCAGATGCAGGAGGTTACGACTGTTCAGAATGACAATATGATACAAGGTTATGATTAATAAGTTGACTGTTTATAGATGTGATAGGTTAAGACCTTTAGAGTTTAATTCGGGAGATAGTAACTCTTTAAAGAACCGCTCTCATCGTGCATCAATTCCTAATGAGTTAATTGTTACATGATTAATTTAAAATTGGATAACAATTAAACATAGTAAAAAAATAAATAAAAAAAAGTCTTTTTATTGGAATTTAACAATTTTCACCCATATTAAGAGATACAACAGAGACAAAACAAACAAAAAAACAGCACTCACTTACACATACCTGCGCATATATATATATATATATATATATATATATACACATATACATACACATACATACACACCCACGCACACCATTTTCCTCTCCCCTCTTCTCTCACCCCATCCCCATCATTGCGTCTCTCAATACATACATTTTAAACAAACAGAAATTAAACAAAAAAGCTCAGTTTAAACTAAGAAGTTAGGTTCGACACATGGAACGTACAGTGTAATTCTGAAATACATAGATCACCACCATTCTAAGAGAATCCTTGCAGCATAATAGCTGATACCTCAGATTCTAGGTAATTTAGATAGGGTTCCCATACTTTGTAGAACTGATCTGTTTTAGAAGGCAATGTACATGTCAAATATTCCAGTGTCTTATTCCAATCTTTAATAGAAGGAACCTTATCACCAATCCACTGTAAAATGATGTTTTTCCTCGCTGCAAAGGTAAGGATGTTGTAAAGCCTCCTCTTACCCACAGAAGTAACATGCCTACTAGGGAGACCCAACAGTAAAGAAACTGGGTCCAATTCTAGATCAACCCCTAGGATCTTTTCAATTTCTTTCAGAACACCAGACCAGTATCTTTGTATTTTGGTACATGACCATAAACAATGTGTTAGGGTGCCTGTATCAGTTTTACATTTAAGACACTGAGGAGAAGAGGAAGAGGGGCTAAAGGCATGTCTGCGATTTGGGGATATATGCAATCTGTGTATTATTCTTAATTGAATTGCTCTAGTACGATTACATATAGATATTGTTTTTGCATATCTCCAAATGTCCTCCCACATCTCTTCGTCAATAGTAACAGACAATTCTTTCTCCCACACTTGTTTCACCCTCTGTGTGTCGACAGCAGAAAAGGACCTTAAAGCATCATAAAACAGACTTACAGACATTTTCCTTTGTGGGAAAAAAAAAATTCTTTCAATGACAGACATATTCGGGTTACCAATTAAGGTGGTGCTCTTCACAATATAATGTCTTACTTGTAGGAAGCGGAAAAAGTCCTGCTTTGGGAGTCGATATTTCTCCACCATCTGCTCAAATGACAATAAAATCTTATCAGCAAATAAGTAATTTAGTCTGCGTATGCCTATATTAAGCCAAAAGTTAAAGCCAGCATCCAGCAATCCTGGACCAAAATCTGGGTTGTTAAGAATTGGGGTAAGAGCAGAGGTTAGTTTGGACCTTCCCAGGAAGCGCTGAACTGACCTCCATACTTTGAGTGTGTTAAGTGTAATAGTATTATTGCAGTGATCTTCTACAGACTTGAAACTTCTGAAAAATAAAAGATCCTGTAAGGGGTATTTTGAAAGAGAAGTCTCAATGTCTAACCAAATAGAGGAGTCATCGTTTGTGATCCAATCAGAAATATAACATAGGTGGGCACACCACTGATAGAACCTGATATTGGGCAGATCCAAGCCCCCCATAGAACTTGGCAGCTGCAATATTGCCATCTTAAGTCTTGGCTTGCGTTTACTCCATATAAAGGAACTTAGCCATACATTTACATCCTTTATTACCTTATTGGAGAGTAATACTGGGATCATTTGGATTGGGTAAAGTAGTCTAGGTAAAATGTTCATTTTCAAGAGGGATATTCTACCCAACCAAGAAATCGGGAGAGAGTTCCAGCGCCCCAGATCCTGTCTTATTGTATCAAACAAGGGAACAAAATTGGCTTTGTACATTTGCTGGAATTTAGGAGTTACAAATATACCCAGATACTTAAAACCTGAGGGAGACCATTTAAAAGGGAAGGGGGGAGAAGTATTAGGTACAGAGTGAAGGTTACCAAGTGGCATAGCCTCTGATTTAGTTAAGTTAATCTTGTAGCCTGAGAATTCGCTGAATAATTCAATAATATTAATAAGAGATGTAGTTGAAGTCTCGGGACTAGAGATGAATATCAGGACATCATCAGCATACAAGCTCATTTTATGGTGAACATCACCAATGAGCAGCCCCTGTATAGCAGCCGTTACCCTGATGGCCTCGGCCAGTGGTTCCATAACGAGTGCAAATAGGAGAGGGGACAAAGGACAGCCCTGTCTGGTACCTCTGTATATATAGAAGCTATTTGACCTTAGCCCATTAGTAAGGACAGCAGCCTGAGGATCATCATATAAAACTTTCACCCATTTTATAAAGTTGTCCCCTAGACCAAATTTATTTAGAGCAAAGCATAGGTAAGACCACTCCACCCGATCAAATGCTTTCTCAGCATCTAGGGAGAGCACAAGACCACCCCTAGCACTTTGTTGGTAGGCTTGAATTACATTAAGAAGCCGCCTGACATTGTTGCATGACTTACGGCCCTTAATGAAGCCAGTTTGGTCTCCTTTCACAATTAGTGGCAGTGAGTCCTCTAATCTTGTGGCTAGAATTTTAGAAAGCAATTTTCTATCCACATTCAGAAGGGAAATTGGTCTGTACGAGGAACAAGACTCCGGACATTTTCCCTTTTTGAGAATAAGTGATATGTTGGCTTCCCTCAGCGTTTGAGGGAGCTGGTCATTTGAAAATGAGTGGTTAAACATATCACGCAATGGCTCAAGGATCAGGCCATGGAACTCTTTATAGAACTCACAACAAAACCCGTCTGGTCCTGGGGCCTTACCATTTTGCAGATTCTTAATTGCGAACATTATCTCTTCCTCGGTAATAGGGGCATTAAGGAGAGACCTCTGTTCTTCGGAGGTAGTAGGGAGCTCAATCTTAGAAAATAAGTTCTCCATTAATTTGGGTGCATCATTTGGCATAAAGATTTGCATAAAATTTCTTAAATGAGTCATTTATCAATTTATTTTCATATAAATGATTGCCATCAGAATCAGTAATAGTAGCAATTGACTGAGTCAGCTCTCTTTTTAGCTAGGTATGCCAAGTACTTTCCTGGCTTATCGCCATGTTCATATAGCTTTTGCCTGACAAATCTCATTTTCTTTTCAGCGTCCTGTGTTAGGAGAGAGTCCAACGTTCATCTAAGAACTGATATTTCCTTTAATAGGGCAGGAGTGGGAGTTTTAATATAGTCCTTCTCTTTAGTTCCTAATTCACCCTCTAACGCTTTTTGCTTTTCACGCTTTTTCTGCCTCTTAGTGGCTGTGTATGACATAATCGGACCCCTGGCGTACGCTTTACAGGTTTCCCAAAGGAGCGAGGGGTTATCTGTTGATTGAGAGTTAATAGAGAAAAATGCTTTAAAATCTGTAATAAAATATGATGTGAATGTCTGGTCTTTACGGATGGTTGTATTCAACCTCCAATGTCTTGACAGATTGAATGCCCCGTTGAGTTTTATGTCCAGGATCACCTCTGCATGATCAGATATGACTATGCTTCCTATCCTAGCGGATAAAACAGACTGCAAAGACGTCCTGGGCATAAAAAAGTAATCTATTCTAGTCTGACATCCATGAGGTGCAGAGAAAAAAGTGAACTCTCTGTTGGAGGGCTGAAAAGTTCTCCAAACATCAGCATACCCCAGATCATCACAAATAGCTTTAAGTGACTTAGCTCGAGGAGAGAGTGGAGCTATACCGCTGGGAAACTTATCAATAAGGGGGTTCAACAAACAATTAAAATCTCCTCCAACCACTGCAGTGTCTGAGTTTAATTCTGAAAAGTCTAGAAATACCTTAGTGAGGAAATCAGGGGGGTGGGCAGGGGGGAAGTAAATATTCATTATGGAGATGTTCTGCCCTTGTAAAGTACCATTAATTATAACAAAGCGACCAAATTTATCTTTCACACAATTCAAGACCTTAAGTGGTAAGTTATTTTTCACAAGAATTGCTACACCTCTACTTCTGGATATAAATGATGAGAAAAACACTTGACCAAACCCCCATTGTTGTAATTTCAGATGCTCCTTATCATCCAAATGAGTTTCTTGCAACAGGGCAATATCAATATTTTATTTTTTCAAAAAAGACAGTACCTTCTTCCTTTTACTGGGGTTATGGCTCCCTCTAATGTTCCATGTACATACATGCAGTCTGTTACCTGCCATTGCACTTTGACCATTCAATATCCAGACTGAATCCTACTGTAGAAGTGGGGTGGTACCTTTTTCCATGTGTTGAACTCTCTTCTATCTCACCGAGCATAAACAAACGATATGAACCCTGAACTCGAACTATATTAAACCCAAAAATTAAACATGTAAAGATCCAAAAGGGGGTTTTCCCACTAGCTAACATGCAGGGGATTTCAACTTTCCAATGTAGACTCTTAAGTCTGCATTGCCACTCAATAGCCTCATCCTTTATATATATGGAAATGAAAATCAATAGGAGATTGAGGCTCTTCCACCTAAAACCAAGCCTGGGCACCAATATAGATTCACCCATATCTCAGCCTGAGCTATAGCAGCAGTTACTTTAGCAATAAAAATAATAAAAATATGAATATTACTGAACCGGAGCACGTGAGAACTCACACCACTGTTTCATGATCAGATTCAAATAAAATAAAAACGTTTACAATGCTGCGGAGGTGCAGCTTAAAGTTATTTACCCGAGAGAGTCAATAAACGCAGCAGCCTCTTCAGGTGTGTAGAGTTTCTTAGGCGATCCGTTGACCATAATCTTCAATGTGGCCGGGTACAGCAGTGCGTAGTCCATCTTCAGTCTCTTGAGTCGAGCCTTCGCCTCATCAAACCCTTTGCGTCTTCGTACAACCGCTGTGGAATAATCATTGAAGAATGAGACCTTTGGACCTTTACGTTGACTACCGTCAGAACCGATGTTTATAGCCGCATCCATGACGTGCTGCTTGTCGGTGAAGTTGTGCAACTTTATAACCACTGGCCGTGGGCGCTGGTTGGGACCGGGTATCGGTGCTTGAGAGCGATGGGCTCTGTCCAGCTTCACACGACCAGCCTTAGTGTCCATTTGTAGGTAGTCAGGGATCCATTCCTCAAAAAAATTTACTGAACATGTCCCTTCAGAATTTTCCGGGAGTCCCACAACACGAATATTGCATCTGCGTCCTCGATTAAGTCAATGTGCTCCGCCATTTCGCGCACCTGTTTCTCAAGTGCTTTTATCTTAGTGTCCATAGATGTAGTTGAAGCTTCCACTGTAGCAATTCTTCCTTCCGCCTCATCAACACGTTTGACAACCCTCTGTAGTTCAGCTGAATGGCCTGCTATTGCTTCCAAGACCGTTCTTATCTTAACATCGATCACTTTAGTAATGTTATCCGTCATCTTTTGAATCACCAGGTCCATTGTGCCTGAATCCGCAATGGTGTTAGCTTCGCTAACGTAAGCTAGCTCCTCCTGCACATCTACAGGGATGGTGGTTTTGGTCGAGTTCTTAGTAGTTCTGTTGGGCATGTTGTCGGAGATTTTTGAGAAATAGCCGTCAAGACTCATTGTAGGATAACTTATTTAGCCAATTCTACCACTTTTTCAAGCTAGGAGATTAATGAAAAAATATAAATTTACGAATGCCACGGGAGCTCGCTGAAACACAGTGTTCTCTCTACGGCGCCATTTTGTCCCCCCCAATTAAACATAGTTAGTTGATTAGATAAATAACAGTCATCAGATTAATGAAAGTAAATTCACAACACACACCATAACCAACCGTAATGTGACACTCACAAATGTCAGTAAGAGTGAGAGAAATAGAGAGGACAACAGAAAGAAAATTGGGGGTGTAAGAGAAACAGTCATTAGAAATGACAGGTCATAAAATACAAATGGCAGGAGGGCCTGAGAACCCAACACATCCCAAAAAACCTAGAACAATTGTTTACAACCTCCATATCCCATTGGATTTCATGAGATGTCACTGACCGATGTAGGGCCCTATAAAATCAGTATTATTTTTGGTCCCGATTCCGCTTTTCCCCAAAATTTCGTTTTCTCCGTTTTGTTTTTCCAGGTTTCTAGTTTACATTTACATTTAAGTCATTTAGCAGACGCTCTTATCCAGAGCGACTTACAAATTGGTGCATTCACCTTATGATATCCAGTGGAACAACCACTTTACAATAGTGCATCTAACTCTTTTAAGGGGGGGGGGGGGGGTTAGAAGGATTACTTTATCCTATCCTAGGTATTCCTTAAAGAGGTGGGGTTTCAGGTGTCTCCGGAAGGTGGTGATTGACTCCGCTGACCTGGCGTCGTGAGGGAGTTTGTTCCACCATTGGGGTGCCAGAGCAGCGAACAGTTTTGACTGGGCTGAGCGGGAACTGTACTTCCTCAGAGGTAGGGAGGCGAGCAGGCCAGAGGTGGATGAACGCAGTGCCCTTGTTTGGGTGTAGGGCCTGATCAGAGCCTGAAGGTACGGAGGTGCCGTTCCCCTCACAGCTCCGTAGGCAAGCACCATGGTCTTGTAGCGGATGCGAGCTTCAACTGGAAGCCAGTGGAGAGAGCGGAGGAGCGGGGTGACGTGAGAGAACTTGGGAAGGTTGAACACCAGACGGGCTGCGGCGTTCTGGATGAGTTGTAGGTTAACTCTCAAAATCACGTGGTTTGGTCATCACGACCAAACCGGCTCAGAGCATGCATCCAAGCTCGCATGTGGATTTTGTCTAACCCCACTAGACACGTTCATGACACACAGGTTAAAATACCAAAACCAACTGTGAAACAAATATACTGAACAAAAATATAAATGCAACATGTAAAGTGTTGGTCCCATGTTTCATGAGCTGAAATACAAGAGCCCAGAAATGTTGCACAAGCACAAAAAGCTTACATCCAAGTTAGTGAGCATTTCTCCTTTGCCAAGATACTCCATCCACCTGACAGGTGTGGCATATCAAGAAGCTGATTAAACCGCATGATAATTACACAGGTTCACATTGTGCTGGGAACAAAAGACCATTCTAAAATGTTCTGTTTTGTCACAACACAATGCCACAGATTTCTCAAGTTGAGGGAGCATTCAATTGGCATGCTGACTGCAGGAATGTCCAGTAGAGCGGTTGCCAGAGAATTGAATGTTAATTTCTCTACCATAAGCAGCCTCCAACAAAATTTGAGAATTTAAGTACACTCCTGTTCAGAAGTTTTAGAACACCTACTCATTCAAGGGTTTTTCTTAATTTTTACTATTTTCTAAATTGTAGAATAATAGTGAAGACATTAAAACTATGATGTGCAGAAGTGCAATCGCAAAAAAAGCATGCGCTGTGATAAAACTGGCTCTCATGAGTACCGCCACAGGACAGAAAGACTCTTCAAAGCCGCCACTCTTTGATGACAGCTTTCAACACGCTTGGCATGCTCTCAACCAGCTTCACCTGGAATGCTTTTCCAACAGTCTTGAAGGAGTTCCCACATATGCTGAGCACTTGGTGGCTGACTTTCCTTCACTCTTTGGTCCAACTCATCCCAAACCATCTCAATTTGGTTGAGGGATTGTGGAAGCCAGGTCATCTGATGCAGACCTCCATCACTCTCCTTCTTGGTCAAATAGCCCTTACACAGCCTGGAGGTGTGTTGGGTCATTGTCCTGTTGAACAACAAATGATAGTCCCACTAAAAGCAAACCAATGGAATGGAATGCTGTGGTAGCCATGCTGGTTAAGTGTGCCTTGAATTCTAAATAAATCAGTGTCACCAGCAAAGCCCCCTCACACCTCCATGCTACGGTGGGATATACACAAGCGGAGATCATCTGTTCAGCCACACCGCGTCTCACAAAAACACAGCGGTTGGAACCAAAAATCTCAAATTTGGACTCCAGACCAAAAATGCCAGATTGACACAGGTCTAATGTCCATTTCTCGTGTTTCTTGGCCCAAGCAAGTCTCTTCTTATTATTGATGTCCTTTAGTAGTGGTTTCTTTGCAGCAATTCGACCATTAAGGCCTGATTCACGTCTCCTCTGAACAGTTGTTGAGATGTGTCTGTTACTTAAACGTGAAGCATTTATTTGGGCTGCAATTTCTGAGGCTGG
This sequence comes from Salvelinus namaycush, assembly GCF_016432855.1. NCBI lineage: Eukaryota > Metazoa > Chordata > Actinopteri > Salmoniformes > Salmonidae > Salvelinus > Salvelinus namaycush. Next base: position 18,501,241 of record NC_052334.1, read on the forward strand.
TGACTCAAATGAACTTATCCTCTGCAGCAGTGGTAACTCTGGGTCTTCCTTTCCTGTGGTGGTCCTCATGAGAGCCAGTTTCATCATAGCACTTGGTTTTTGCAACTGCACTTGAAGAAACGTTCAAAGTTCTTGAAAATGTTCCAGATTGACTGACCTTCATGTCCTAAAGAAATGATGGACTGTTGTTTAACTTTGCTTATTTGAGCTGTTCTCGCCATAATATGAACTTGATCTTTTACCAAATAGGGCTATCTTCTGTATACCACCCCTACCTTGTCACAACACAATAAGAACGAAAGAAATTCCACAAATTAACTTTTAACAAGCCACACCTGTTAATTGAAATGCATTCCAGGTGACTACCTCATGAAGCTGGTTGAGAGAATGCCAAGAGTGTGCAAAGCTGTCATCAAGGCAAAGGCTGGCTATTTGAATTCTCAAATATAAAATATATTTAGATTTGTTTAACACTTTTTTGGTTACTACATGATTCCATGTGTGTTATTTCATAGTTTAATGTCTTCAATGTTATTCTACAACGTAGAAAGCAGTAAAAAGAAAATAAAAACCCTTGAATGAGTAGGTGTTTAAAACTTTTGACAAGTAATGTACGTCCAACCAGCCTCACAACCGCAGACCATGTGTAACCACGCCAGCACAGGACCTCCACATCAGGCTTCTTCAACTGCGGAATCGTCTCAGACCAGCCACCCGGACAGCAGGTGAAACTGTGGGTTTGCACAACCTAAGAATTTCTGAACAAACTGTCAGATGGTAGACAGTATGTGGCGCTGCATGAGGCAAATGGTGGTCACACCAGATACTGACTGGTTTGCTGATACACACCTCTATTTTTAATTATTATTATTTTTTTTTAAGGTATCTGTGACCAACAGATGCATATCTGTATTCCCAGTCGTTTCCTTACAGTTCATATAACTCAGTAAAATCTTTGAAATTGTTCAGTGTATATTAATTTGGGGACAGGTCGAAAGCACATGAAAAATTAATGGACATTTTGCTAACTTGCTGTTGCTATCCAATTTGTCCTGAGAGATAAACATTGGGTTGTTATTTTACCTGAGATACATATGGTCCTTTTTCCCCCCTGGATCTTTGTAGAATTATGACCCATTTTGAGTCACACAAAATATTTTGAATTCTCTATGCCGACAATTAATCCACAGATAAGGGAAACCTAGTTAGATTTGTATTATTAATCTCTCCTTGTTTATTCTTCTTCTATGGATTTTATAAAGAGGTTGGCAACCAACTTTAAGGTGCCGCCACCAACTGGATTGGAGTGTGGACCTCGTCCATCTTTCAATCACCCACATGGGTTAGTATGCTCCTAAAAACGAATGAATAGACCAGAGAGGCAGGACTTTCAGTGTATCAAGCATCAAAAATAGAATCAAGTTCTATTTTAGCGCCTGGCTACGCAGACGCCGTTTTCGAGCGAGAGCAGTTTGGATGAAATGATTGAATAACATGCATGTGTACATTTATTTTGCAACAAATCGCAATGGGGGTGGTTTGGGCAGCATGTTATGATAATCTTGGGCAAACTAATGTATTTTTTTTTTTTAAGTTCAACACATTTAGTTGAGGTCCTACTAAAATTCAATACATTTATGATTGTTGTTGAATACCGTTGAAGCAAGCACCAGTTAGCCTGGAGCTAGCATCGTGCTAGGCCCATCTCCCGGCTAGCTGAAGAGGTCCATCAGCCACTTCTTGGGCTACAATACCTATTTTGCCAATTGGCCTGGACCTCTTTAACTGCCGACACGGAGCCCCACCAATCCATCATGAATGGTCTGCCGACGTAATCCGCCCGAGGGGGTTTGAACAGACTCATCTGTCGCGACATCCCCCTAAGGCCCTTCTGCTAGCACCGGCACGCTAGCTGTCTGAATCGCCGTGTCTCCAGGTCGCCTAGCTACTCACTGGACCCTATGACCACTCGGCTACACATGCCTCTCCCTAATGTCATTTTGCCTTGTCCATTGCTGTTTTGGTTAGTGATTATTGTCTTATTTCACTGTAGAGACTCCAGCCCTGCTCAATATGCCGTAGCTAGCCCTTTTGTTCCACCTCCCACACATGCGGTGACCGCACCTGGCTTAAATGTTGCCTCTAGAGACAAAAACGCTCTCATTGTCACTCAATGCCTAGGTTTACCTCCACTGTATTCACATCCTACCATACCTTGCCTGTACATTATGCCTTGAATCTATTCTTCCGCGCCTAGAAACCTGTTCCTTTTACTCTCTGTTCCTTATGCACTAGACGACCACTTCTTATAGCCTTTAGCCGTACCCTTAACCTAATCCTCTTCTGTTCCATTGGTGATGCAGAGGTTAACACAGGCCCTGCAGGGCCTAGCTCCACTCCCATTCTCCAGGCGCTCTCATTTGTTGACTTCTGTAACTGTAAAAGCCTTGGTTTCATGCATGTTAACATTAGAATCCTCCTCCCTAAGTTTGTTTTATTCACTGCTTTAGCACACTCTGCCAACCCAGATGTCCTAGCCGTGTCTGAATCCTGGCTTAGAAAGAACAGAGCAAAAAAAACAGAAATTTCCATCACTAACTATAAAATTTTCCGACAACATAGAACTGCCAAAGGTGGCAGAGTTGCAATCTACTGCAGAGATAGCCTGCAGAGTTCTGTCATACTATCCAGGTCTGTGCCCAAACAATTCGAGCTTCTAATTAAAAAAAATCACCATTCCAGAAACAAGTCTCTCACCGTTGCCGCAAGTTATAGACCACCTTCAGCCCCCAGCTGTGTCCTGGACACCATTTGTGAACTGATTGCCCCCCATCTATCTTCAGAGCTCGTACTGTTAGGTGACCTAAACTGGGACACGCTTAACACCCCAGCCACCCTACAATCTAAGATAGATGCCCTCAATCTCAATCTTATCTAGGAACCTACCAGGTACAACCCTAAATCCGTAACCATGGGCACCCTCTTAGATATCATCCTGACCAACTTGCCCTCTAAATACACCTCTGATGTCTTCAACCACGTTCTCAGCGATCATTGCCTCATTGCCTGCGTGCGTAATGGGTCCGCGGTCAAACGACCACCCCTCATCACAGTCAAAAGCTCCCTAAAACACTTCAGTCAGTTAGATTTCCTAAGCTAGCTTTTTCAAACAGAAATTTGTATCCTGTAGCATTAATTCCAAAAAGTTTTGGGACACTAAATTCCATGGAGAACAAGAGCACCTCCTCCCAGCTGCCCACTGCACTGAGGATAGGAAACATTGTCACCACCGATAAATCTACGACAATTTTTCTACGGCTGGCCATGCTTTCCACCTGGCTACCCCTACCCAGGCCAACATCTCAGCACCCCCTGTAGCAACTTGCCCAAGCCCCCCGCTTCTCCTTCACCCAAATCCAGACAGCTGATATCCTGAAAGAGTTAAAAAATCTGGATCCCTACAAATCACCTGGGCTAGACAATCTGGACTCTCTTTCTAAAATTATCTGCCGAAATTGTTGCAACCCCTATTACTAGGCTGTTCAACCTCTCTTTCGTATCGTCTGAGATCCCCAAAGATTAGAAAGCTGCCGCGGTCATCCCCTTCTTCAAAGGGGGAGACACTCTAGACCCAAACTGTTATAGACCTATATCCATCCTGCCCTGCCTTTCTAAAATCTTCGAAAGTCAAGTTAAACAGATCACCGACCATTTCGAATCCCACCATACCTTCTCCACTATGCAATCTGGTTTCCGAGCTGGTGATGTGCGCACCTCAGCCATGCTCAAGGTCCTAAACGATATCATAACCGCCATTGATAAAAGACCGTACTGTGCAGCCATCTTCATCGACATGGCAAAGGCTTTCGACTATGTCAATCACCACATTCTTATCGGCAGACTCAATAGCCTTGGCTTCTCAAATGACTGCCTCACCTGGTTCACCAACTACTTCTCTAATAGAGTTCAGTGAGTCAAATCGGAGGGTCTGTTGTCCAGACCTCTGGCAGTCTCTATGGTGGTGCCACAGGGTTCAATTCTCGGGCCGACTCCTTTCTCTGTATATATCAATGACGTCGCTCTTGCTGCTGGTGATTCTCTGATCCACCTCTACGCAGACGACACCATTCTTTATACGTCTGGCCCTTCTTTGAACACTGTGGTAACAAACCTCCAAACGAGCTTCAATACTATACAACTCTCCTTCCGTGGCCTCCAACTGCTCATAAATGCAAGTAAAACTAAGTGCATGCTCTTCAACCGATTGCTGCCCGCACCCTCCCGCCCGACTACCATCACTACTCTGGACGGTTCTGACTTAGAATATGTGGACAACTACAAATACCTAGGTGTCTGTTTAGAGTGTAAACTCTCCTTCCAGACTAACATTAAGCATCTCCAATCCAAAATGAAATCTAGAATCGGCTTCCTTATTTCGCAACAAGGGCTCCTTCACTCATGCTGCCAAACATACTATTATCCTACCGATCCTTGACTTCGGCAATGTAATTTACAAAATAGCCTCCAACACTCTACTCAGCAAATTGGATGTAGTCTATCACAGTGCCATCCGTTTTCTAAAGCCCCATATACTACCCACAACTGCCACCTGTATGCTCTCGTTGGCTGGCCCGCACTACATATTCGCCGCCAAACCCACTGGCTCCAGGTCATCTATAAGTCTATGCTTGGTAAAGCCCCGCCTTATCTCAGCTCACTGGTCACCATAGCAACACCCACCCGTAGCACACGCTCCAGCAGGTATATTTCACTGGTCATTCCCAAAGCCAACACTTCCTTTGGCTGCCTTTCCTTCCAGTTCTCTGCTGCCAATGACTGGAACGAACTGCAAAAATCACTGAAGCTAGAGTCTCATATCTCCCTCAATAACTTTAAGCATCAGCTGTCAGAGCAGCTTACCGATCACTGTACAATCTGTAAATAGCACACCAAACTACCTCACCCCCATATTATTACCTACCCTCTTGCACCCCAGTATCTCTACTTGCACATTATCATCTGCACATCCATCAATCCAGTGTTAATGCTAAAATGTAATTATTTCGCCTCTATAGCCTATTTATTGCCAACCTCCCTACATTTGCACACACTACACATAGATTTGTTCTATTGTGTTATTGGCTGTACGTTTGTGTATGTAACTCTGTTGTTTGATTTTGTCGCACTGCTTTGCTTTATCTTGGCCAGGTCGCAGTTGTAAATGAGAACTTGTTCTTAACTGGCCTACCTTGTTAAGTAAAGGTGAAAAAAAAATAACATGTCTGGATTCCATGATTCCATCAGCGTTCTCTACAACGCAGATTTTATTGGGGCGTACGTGATGATTTAGACTGGACATATCCTACTGGTTAAGAGTTGAACAATGATAATAGCCAAGGACACTCAACCACAACAAATAGGTATAGAAGCCTGGACAGACACATAAAAGTATAACCTGTTTTTTAAAGGCCTATGGGTTTAAGAGTTTGTAAAGATACCAACACCTATGCCCAATCCCAGGTTACCATAAACTAAAATACACCATGGATATAACTAAGTAGTGACACAAAAGCACAAACATATGACAGAGCCAGAAAGTCTGTGTGTACGGTCAGTAAGTGCATATGATGTCTCCTGCTTCTTGGAGACCAAACAAATCAAATGTTATCGGTCACATGCACCGAATACAACAGGTACAACCTTACAGAGAAATGCTAACTTACAACCCTTAACACTTTTTTTTTTAAACCGCATTATTGGTTAAGTAAAAAATGTAAATAACAAAGAGCGCAGCAGTAAAATAACAATAGCGAGGCTATATACAGGGGGTACCGGTACAGAGTCAATGTGTGGGAGCACCGGTTAGTCGAAGTAATATGTACATGTAGGTAGAGTTAGAGATTTAAAAAAAAAAGTGAGTAGCAGCAGCGTAAAAGGGGGGGATACAAAGCAAATAATCTGGGTAGCCATTTGATTAGCTGTTCAGCAATCTTTTGGTTTGGGGGTAGAAGCTGTATATAAGAAGCTGCCTTTTGGACCTAAACTTGGCGCTCCGGTACTGCTTGCCATGCGGTAGCAGAGAGAACATTCTATGACTAGGGTGGCTGGAGTCTGACAATTTTTAAGGCCTTCCTCTGACACCGCCTGGTATAGAGGTCCTGGATGGCAGGAAGCTTGGCCCCAGTAATGTACTGGGCCGTACGCACTACCCTCTGTAGTGCCTTGCGGTTGGAGGCCAAGCAGTTGCCATACCAGGCAGTGATGCAACCAGTCAGGATGCTCTCGATGGTGTAGCTGTAGAACTTTGAGGATCTGAGGACCCATGATCTGAGGACCCGCTTCAGACGCAATCGTTAGGCAAGGGTAATTTCAGTGTAGGAAAGGAAGAAACAGCGTCTGTGCCACCAGTAAGTACAGATACTAACGTTAGTATAAATCCCCCCGCACAGTCCCCGCAGCCGGACAACTTTCTCATGGCTTCTGGAGGGAAATGCTGTAGGAATGCTCAACTGGTGTCGCTCATTCAGCCGACAGAAACTTTCAACCAGTTTTCCCCATTAAGTAGCGAGTCGGAGTCTGAGGCCGAGTTTTCTCTTGTCTCTACTCCTCCCGTTACGGGGTCTGAGACGCCGAAGGCTCCCACCATTAGCTCTGACAAATTGAAAACCCTAGTCATTGGCGACTCCATTACCCGCAGTATTAGACTTAAAACGAATCACCCAGCGATCATACACTGTTTACCAGGGGGCAGGGCTACCGACGTTAAGGCTAATCTGAAGATGGTGCTGGCTAAAGCTAAAACTGGCGAGTGTAGAGAGTATAGAGATATTGTTATCCACGTCGGCACCAACGATGTTAGGATGAAACAGTCAGAGGTCACCAAGCGCAACATAGCTTCAGCGTGTAAATCAGCTAGAAAGATGTGTCGGCATCGAGTAATTGTCTCTGGCCCCCTCCCAGTTAGGGGGAGTGACAAGCTCTACAGCAGAGTCTCACAACTCAATCGCTGGTTGAAAACTGTTTTCTGCCCCTCCCAAAAGATAGAATTTGTAGATAATTGGCCCTCTTTCTGGGACTCACCCACAAACAGGACCAAGCCTGACCTGCTGAGGAGTGACGGACTCCATCCTAGCTGGAGGGGTGCTCTCATCTTATCTACCAACACAGACAGGGCTCTAACTCCACAATGAAATAGGGTGCAGGCCAGGCAGCAGGCTGTTAGCCAACCTGCCAGCTTAGTGGAGTCTGCCACTAGCATAGTCAGTGTAGTCAGCTCAGCCATCCCCATTGAGACTGTGTCTGTGCCTCGACATAGGTTGGGCAAAACTAAACATGGCGGTGTTCGCCTTAGCAATCTCATTAGGATAAAGACCTCCTCCATTCCTGCCATTATTGAAAGAGATCGTGATACCTCACATCTCAAAATAGGGTTACTTAATGTTAGATCACTCACTTCAAAGGCAGTTATAGTCAATGAACTAATCACTGATCACAATCTTGATGTGATTGGCCTGACTGAAACATGGCTTAAGCCTGATGAATTTACTGTGTTAAATGAGGCCTCACCTCCTGGTTACACTAGTGACCATATCCCCTGTGCATCCCGCAAAGGCGGAGGTGTTGCTAACATTTACGATAGCAAATTTCAATTTACAAAAAAGAAAATGACGTTTTCGTCTTTTGAGCTTCTAGTCATGAAATCTATGCAGCCTACTCAATCACTTTTTATAGCTACTGTTTACAGGCCTCCTGGGCCATATACAGCGTTCCTCTCTGAGTTCCCTGAATTCCTATCGGACATTGTAGTCATAGCAGATAATATTCTAATTTTTGGTGATTTTAATATTCATATGGAACAGTCCACAGACCCACTCCAAAAGGCTTTCAGAGCCATCATCGACTCAGTGGGTTTTGTCCAACATGTCTCTGGACCTACTCACTGCCACAGTCATACTCTGGACCTAGTTTTGTCCCATGGAATAAATGTTGTAGATCTTAATGTTTTTCCTCATAATCCTGGACTATCGGACCACCATTTTATTACGTTTGAAATCGCAACAAATAATCTGCTCAGACTCCAACCAAGGAGCATCAAAAGTCGTGCTATAAATTCTCAGACAACACAAAAATTCCTTGATGCCCTTCCAGACTCCTTCTGCCTACCCAAGGACGTCAGAGGACAAAAATCAGTTAACCACCTAACTGAGGAACTCAATTTAACCTTGCGCAATACCCTAGATGCAGTTGCACCCCTAAAAACGAAAAACATTTGTCATAAGAAACTAGCTCCCTGGTATACAGAAAATACCCGAGCTCTGAAGCAAGCTTCCAGAAAATTGGAACGGAAATGGCGCCACACCAAACTGGAAGTCTTCCGACTAGCTTGGAAAGACAGTACCGTGCAGTATCGAAGAGCCCTCACTGCTGCTCGATCATCCTACTTTTCCAACTTAATTGAGGAAAATAAGAACAATCCAAAATTTCTTTTTGATACTGTTGCAAAGCTAACTAAAAAGCAGCATTCCCCAAGAGAGGATGGCTTTCACTTCAGCAGTAATAAATTCATGAACTTCTTTGAGGAAAAGATCATGATCATTAGAAAGCAAATTACGGACTCCTCTTTAAATCCGCGTATTCCTCCAGGGCTTAGCTGTCCTGGATCTGCACAGCTCTGCCAGGGCCTGGGATCGGGAGAGACACTTAAGTGTTTTAGTACTATATCTCTTGACACAATGATGAAAATAATCATGGCCTCTAAACCTTCAAGCTGCATACTGGATCCTATTCCTACTAAACTACTGAAAGAGCTGCTTCCTGTGCTTGGCCCTCCTATGTTGAACATAATAAACGGCTCTCTATCCACCGGATGTGTACCAAACTCACTAAAAGTGGCAGTAATAAAGCCTCTCTTGAAAAAGCCAAACCTTGACCCGGAAAATATAAAAAACTATCGGCCTATATCGAATCTTCCATTCCTCTCAAAAATTTTTGAAAAAGCTGTTGCGCTGCAACTCACTGCCTTCCTGAAGACAAACAATGTATACGAAATGCTTCAGTCTGGTTTTAGACCCCATCATAGCACTGAGACTGCACTTGTGAAGGTGGTAAATTACCTTTTAATGGCGTCAGACCGAGGCTCTGCATCTGTCCTCGTGCTACTAGACCTTAGTGCTGCCTTTGACACCATCGATCACCACATTCTTTTGGAGAGACTGGAAACCCAAATTGGTCTACACGGACAAGTTCTGGCCTGGTTTAGATCTTATCTGTCGGAATGATATCAGTTTGTCTCTGTGAATGGTTTGTCCTCTGACAAATCAACTGTACATTTCGGTGTTCCTCAAGGTTCCGTTTTAGGACCACTATTGTTTTCACTATATATTTTACCTCTTGGGGATGTTATTCGAAAACATAATGTTAACTTTCACTGCTATGCGGATGACACACAGCTGTACATTTCAATGAAACATGGTGAAGCCCCAAAATTGCCCTCGCTAGAAGCCTGTGTTTCAGACATAAGGAAGTGGATGGCTGAAAACGTTCTACTTTTAAACTCGGACAAAACAGAGATGCTTGTTCTAGGTCCCAAGAAACAAAGAGATATTCTGTTAAATCTGACAATTAATCTTGATGGTTGTAAAGTCGTCTCAAATAAAACTGTGAAGGACCTCGGCGTTACTCTTGACCCTGATCTCTCTTTTGACGAACATATCAAGACTGTTTCAAGGACAGCTTTATTCCATCTACGTAACATTGCAAAAATCAGACATTTTCTGTCCAAAAATGATGCAGAAAAATGAATCCATGCATTTGTTACTTCTAGGCTAGACTACTGCAATGCTCTACTTTCCGGCTACCCGGATAAAGCACTAAATAAACTTCAGTTAGTGCTAAATACGGCTGCTAGAATCCTGACTAGAACCAAGAAATTTGATCATATTACTCCAGTGCTAGCTTCCCTACACTGGCTTCCTGTTAAGGCAAGGGCTGATTTCAAGGTTTTACTGTTAACCTATAAAGCGTTACATGGGCTTGCTCCTACCTATCTTTCCGAGTTGGTCCTGCCGTACATACCTACACGTACGCTACGGTCACAAGACGCAGGCCTCCTAATTGTCCCTAGAATTTCTAAGCAAACAGCTGGAGGCAGGGCTTTCTCCTATAGATCTAAATTTTTATGGAATGGTCTGCCTACCCATGTGAGAGACGCAGACTCGGTCTCAACCTTTAAGTCTTTACTGAAGACTTCTCTTCAGTAGGTCATATGATTGAGTGTAGTCTGGCCCAGGAGTGTGAAGGTGAACGGAAAGGCTCTGGAGCAACAAACTGCCCTTGCTGTCTCTGCCTGGCCGGTTCCCCTCCACTGGGATTCTCTACCTCTAACCCTATTACAGGGGCTGAGTCACTGGCTTACTGGTGCTCTTTCATGCCGTCCCTAGGAGGGGTGCGTCACTTGAGTGGGTTGAGTTACTGACGTGATCTTCCTGTCTGGGTTGGCGCCCCCCCTTGGTTTGTGCTGTGGTGAGATCTTTGTGGGCTATACTCGGCCTTGTCTCAGGATTGTAAGTTGGTGGCTGAAGATATCCCTCTAGTGGTGCGGGGGCTGTGCTTTGGCAAAGTGGGTGGGGTTATATCCTTCCTGTTTGGCCCTGTCCGGGGGTATCATCGGATGGGGCCACAGTGTCTCCTGACCCCTCCTGTCTCAGTCTCCAGTATTTATGCTGCAGTAGTTTGTGTCGGGGGGCTAGGGCCAGTTGGTTATATCTGGAGTACTTCTCCTGTCTTATCCAGTGTCCTGTGTGAATTTAAGTATACTCTCTCTAATTCTCTCCTCTCTTTCTTTCTCTCTCTCGGAGGACCTGAGCCCTAGGACCATACGTCAGGACTACTGGGCATGATGACTCCTTGCTGTCCCCAGTCCACCTGGCCTTGCTGCTGTTCCAGTTTCAACTGTTCTGCCTGCAGTTATGGAACCCCTACCTGTCCCAGACCGGCTGTTTTCAACTCTTAATGATCGGCTATGAAAAGCCAACTGACATTTATTCCTGATTATTATTTGACCATGCTTGTCATTTATGAACATTTTGAACATCTTGGCTCTCTCTAATTCTCTCCTTCTCTCTTTCTTTCTCTCTCTCTCTCTGAGGAACTGAGCCCTAGGACCATACATCAGGACTACCGGGCATGATGACTCCTTGCTGTCCCCAGTCCACCTGGCCTTGCTGCTGTCCCAGTTTCAACTGTTCTGCCTGCGGTTATGGAACCCCTACCTGTCCCAGACCTGCTGTTTTCAACTCTTAATTATGGGCTATGAAAAGCCAACTGACATTTATTCCTGATTATTATTTGACCATGCTTGTCATTTATGAACATTTTGAACATCTTGGCCATGTTCTGTTATAATCTCCACCCGGCACAGCCAGAAGAGGACTGGCCACCCCTCATAGCCTGGTTCCTCTCTAGGTTTCTTCCTAGGTTTTGGCCTTTCTAGGGAGTTTTTCCTAGTCGCCGTGCTTCTACACCTGCATTGCTTGCTGTTTGGGGTTTTAGGCTGGGTTTCTGTACAGCACTTCGAGATATTAGCTGATGTACGAAGGGCTATATAAAATAAACTTGATTGATTGATGTCAAGTCTCCAGAGGGGGAATAGGCTTTGCCATGCCCTCTTCACGAGTGTGTTGGTGTGTTTGAACCATGACCAACCATGTTAGTGATGTGGACACCAAGGAACTTGAAGCTCTCAACCTGCTCCACTACAGCCCCGTCGATGAGAATGGGGGCGTGCTCGGTTTTCCTGTAGTCCACAATCATCTCCGTCTTGATCACATTGAGAGAGAGGTTCTTATCCTGGCACCACATAGCCAGGTCTCGGACCTCCTCCCTATAGGCTGTCTCATCGTTGTTGATGATCAGGCCTACCACTGTTGCGTCATCGGTAAACTTGATGGTGTTGGAGTCGTCCCTGGCCACACAGTCATGAGTGAACAGGGAGTACAGGAGGGGACTGAGTACGCACCCCTGAGGGACCCCCCTGTTGAGGATCAGCATGGAAGAGGTGTTGCTACCTACACTTACCACCTGGGGGCGGCCCATCAGGAAGTCCAGGATCCAGTTGCAGAGGGAGGTGTTTAGTCCCTGGGTCCTTAGCTTAGTGATGAGTTTTGAGGGCACTATTGTGTTGAACGTTGAGCTGTAGTCAATTAATAGCATTCTCACATAGGTGTTCCTTTAGCCCAGGTGGGAAAGGGAAGTGTGGAGTGCAATAGAGAGTGCTTCATCTGTGGATCTGTTGGGGTGGTATGCAAATTTGAGTGGGTCTAGGGTTTCTGGGATATTTGTGTTGATGTGAGCCATGACCAGCCTTTTAAAGCACTTCCTGACTACAGACGTGAGTGCTACAGGTCGGTAGTCATTTAGGCAGGTTACCTTAGTGTTTTTGGGCACAGGGACTATGGTGGAATACTTGAAACATGTTGGTATTACAGACTCAGTCAGTGAGAGGTTACAAATGTCAGTGAAGACACTTGCCAGTTGGTCAGCGCATGCTCGGAGTACACGTCCTGGCCCTCCGGCCTTGTGAATGTTGGTCTGTTTAAAGGTCTTACTCACATCAGCCGTGATCACACAGTTGCCCGGAACAGCTGATGCTCTCATGCATGCTTCAGTGTTGCTTGCCTCGAAGCGAGCATAGAAGAAATGTAGCTCGCCTGGTAGGCTCGTTTCACTGCTTCCCTTTGTAGTCTATAGTAGTTTGCAAGCCATGCCACATCTGACGAGCGTCAGAGCCGGTGTAGTACGATACAATCTTAGTCCTGTATTGAAGATGTGCCGTTTTGATGTTTCGACAGAGGGCATAGCGGGATTTCTTACAAGCTTATGGGTTAGAGTCCCGCACCTTGAAGGCGGCAGCTCTACCCTGTAGCTCTACGCTCTATCCAGGCTGTATCACAACCGGCGGTGATTGGGAGTCCCATAGGGCGGCGCACAATTGGTCCAGCGTCGTCTGGGTTTAGCCGGTGTAGGCCGTCATTGTAAATAAGAATGTTCTTACCTGACTTGCCTAGTTAAATAAAAGGTCAAATTTAGCTCAGTGCGGATGTTGCCTGTAATCCATGGCTTCTGGTTGGGGTAAGTACAGTCACTGTAGGGACGACGTCATCGATGCACTTATAAATGAAGCCAGAGACTGATGTGGTATACTCCTCAATGCTATCGGAAGAATTCCAGAACATATTCCAGTCTGTGCTAACAAAACAGTCCTGTAGCTTAGCATATGCGTCATCTGACCACTTCTTTATTGACAGAGTCACTGGTGCTTCCTGCTTTAGTTTGTGACCACGTGGCTACATGGCCAGGCTACAGACTCCTCAGTGCTGTGGCCTCACCTTTCCCCTACAGCAGGTGAGGCAGGTAGCTGAGGATGTCACGGTTAGGTTACTACAGTGAATGTATCCAGCCCTCTCCCTTCTCCCTGCAGTCTGATGGCTGTCTGATTAGATAAGAACATTCCCCTGGGCCACCGGAAACGACAAAGGGCAGCACTTTACAGATCCTACCAGTAAGATATTTAAGGCTGAGCGAGCGCGAGAGGAGAGCGAGCAAGTGCGCGATTGACCGCAAAACGTATTTTGCTGTGGCATGTTGCACCCTCACAGGGGTTAGTTTATTAACCTATTGACACGGCCAGTGCCACTGGATTTGGTTGACAATGGGTATTTACTCCCTTCTGTTTATTGTATTCAATTGTAGTAGTCAGTGAACCATGGATGAGAGATACAATGCCAAATTACACTTGATTTTATATTGAACTTTTATTTAAGCAGGGAGTCATGCTGAGATCATGGTCTCTTTCACAGGTGAGCCCTGCATGAACACATCAATAAACAACAATTACACTATACATATCTACAGTGCATTTGGAAAGTGTTCAGACCCCTTCTCCACATTTTGTAACGTTACAGCCTTATTCTAAAATACAGTGAATTAATTTTGTTCCTCAATCTACACAAAATACCCCATAATGACAAAGTGAAAACAGGTTTAGACATTTTCGCAAATGTATTAAAATAAAAAAAAACAGAAATGCCTTATTTACATAAGTATTCAGACCCATTGCTATGAGATTAAATTTTACTCAGGTGCATCTTGTTTCCATTGATCATACTTGAGATGTTTCTACAACTTGATTGGTGTACACCTGTGGTATATTCAATTGATTGAACATGATTTGGAAAGGCACACACCTGTCTATATAAGGTCCCACAGTTGACAGTGCATGTCTGAGCAAAAACCAATCATTCTTAAATGTAAGAAGTTTGGAACAACCAAGACTCTTCCTAGAACTGGCCGGCCGGCCAAACTGAGCAATCGGGGGAGAAGGGCCTTGGTCAGGGAGGTGACAAAGAACACAATAGTTACTCTAACAGAGCTCCAGAGTTCCTCTGTGGAAATTGGAGAACCTTCCAGAAGGACAACCATCTGTGCAGCACTCCACCAAATCAGGCCTTGATGATATAGTGGCCAGCCGGAGCCACTCCTCAGTAAAAGGCACATGACAGTCCACTTGGAGTTTCTGCTTTGTCATTATTGGCTATTGTCTGTAGGTTGAAGGAGAAAAAAACAATTGAATCCATTTTAGCATAAGGCTGTAACTTATCAAAATGTGGAAAAGTCAAGGTGTCTGAATACTTTCCGAATGCACTGTATACACACATCAATTCCTCAAAACATGAAAAGCAAAACACAATCATATCAAACAAACACATTCTTCAGTATAAATGCACTCTAGGGCAATTCATGCAGATGTTAGAGGCACCAACTCCACCAGCTGTAGCCCTTTACAATCATATCTGTATAAGGGTTGAAAAAATGCTGAGAAATGCTGTATATTACAAGGACTATGTATTTTGAAAGATGAGATGTTGAGGATTATAATAAATTCTCTGGTTGCAATCTATGATATCATACAAGCAAGCCAAACACCCAGGAGTCTAAATGTACACTTCAAATTTCCATATCATAAAACGTATGTATGCTAATGTGCAGTGTCAACATTTATGATGACTACATTTGATGTACAGTTACAAGACATGGCATTATACCCTGGGTTGTCCTGAACACAATGACCGTTTTTGGATTGCGTAAACAACAGTAATAAAGGTGGTGATGCGGGGCTGTGTTCGAAAGAAAAATAACTACAAGTGTGCTTGCTCTAGTTCCTGAACAGCACAAACAGGGGGAGGGGGGGAAGCACCTATGAACTACACACTTTGGACTCAACCCTTGTCATTTTTGTTGTCTGATGTTGCACCTACCCATAATGTTCCTTATCATGTTACTGAATATATTTTCAGATTTAGTCATCTACAAATGTGGCGTAAAGTACAGTAAATGTAAAATGCACATACAATCAACAGTGTAATGCTTGGATTCAGTCTTGTGTCAGGTGAACCGTTGTGTCCTCACCTTTAGTCTAATAATTTTCCCATAATCTCCAAACTGTTCCCTTTTAATTGCTATTATGGTTATGAAAGACAAGACCTATTCCTATAGGAGAAGCCTATTTTGATTCTTCATTTCTTAACTAAATCATCAATATGCCTTTAAAAAGATAGCTTTTCATCATTCCTGATAAGAGGGGAAACGATAAATGTCATCTTAAACTGTAAATTGTCATGGTCAAGGCATATTGATGTAATTGTTGATGGGGAGAGGTCTGTCTGTGATGAAAAAGATGTTCAGCATTTTTAACACTACAGTCGACCAAACACGTCCTGCAGACTCAAATTTTTATGACTCTTGACTATTGCCCGGTGATATTGTCAAGTGCTGCAAAAAAGGACCTAGAAAAGCTGCAGCTGGACGAGAACAGAGCAGCACTTTATCCCTTGAATGACACTTAATTATTTTGTCTTGCCCATTGACGCTCTGAATGGCACGCACACACAATCCATTTCTCAAGGGTTTAAAATCCTTCTTTAGCATGTCTCCTCCCCTTCATCTACACAAATTGAATTGGATTCAACAGGTGACATCAATACAGGTGACATTTTTACAGAACCAATGTTGTTCATGTAAAATAGTGAAAAGAACCAGACCAAGAATTGATCCCGGTGGGACACCCTTTGTTATGTCCAGAAAACCCGATTTAACTTCTTATGGCTGCAGGGGCAGTATTGAGTAGCTTGGATGAAAGGTGCACAGAGGTGCCCATAGTAAATTGCCTGCTCCTCAGTCCCAGTTGCTAATACATGCATATTATTATTTGTATTGGATAGAAAACACTCTGAAGTTTCTAAAACTGTTTGAATGATGTCTGTGTATAACAGAACTCATATGGCAGGCAAAAACAAGAGAAAAAATCCAAACAGGAAGTGGGAATTCTGAGGTTGGTCAATTTTCAACCAAGACCCTATTGAATACACAGTGGGATACTAGATGTCAACAGTCTGTAGAACCTTGTCTGATGCCTCTACTGAGAAGTGGGGCCGAAGGAGACAGGAATTAGTCAGGTCTATCATGACCTGACCATGATTTGACCATGCGCGTTCACATGAGGGAGCTCTGTTCCATCGCACATCTGAAGTCAATGTAATTCTCCGGTTGGAACGTTACTGAAGATTTATGTTAAAAACATTCTAAAGATTGACTCAATACATTGTTTGACATGTTTCTACTGACTGTTACGTAACTTTTGACATTTCGTCTGCTTTTAGTGAACACGCTTCCTGACTTTGGATTTGTTTACCAAACACGATAACAAAAATAGCTATTTGGACATAAATGATGAACATTACCGAACAAAACGAACATTTCTTGTGGAAGTGGGAGTGCATTCCAACGAAGATCAGCAAAGGTAAGTGAAGATTTATATTGCTTTTTATGAGTTTTGTTGACTGCACAATTTGGCGGGTAACTGTATGGCTTCCTTTTGTGGCTGAACGCTGTTCTCAGATTATTGAATATTGTGCTTTTGCCGAAAAGCTTTTGAAATCTGACACCGCGGTTGCATTAAGAACAAGTGTATCTTTAATTCTATGTAAAACATGTATCTTTCATCAAACTTTATGAGTATTTATGTTATTTGACGTGGCTCTCTGCAATTTCTCCAGATATTTTGGAGGCATTTCTGAACATGGCACCAACGTAAACTGAGGTTTTTGGATATAAATATGAACTTTATTGAACAAAACATATATGTATTGTGTAACATGAAGTCATATGAGTGTCATCTGATGAAGATCATCAAAGGTTAGTGATTCATTTTATCTCTATTTCTGCTTTTTGTGACTCCTGTCTTTGGCTGGAAAAATGACTTTGTCTGGGATTTTGCGGTGACCTAACATAATCGTTTGTAGTGCTTTCGCTGTAAAGCCTATTTGAAATCGGACACTTTGGTGGGATTAACAACAAGATTACCTTTAAAATGATATAAGATACATGTATGTTTGAGGAATTTTAATTATGAGATTTCTGTTGTTTGAATTTGGCGCCCTGCACTTTCACTGGCTGTTGTCATATCATCCCGTTAACAGGATTGCAGCCATAAGAAGTTTTAACACCATCAATAAATACACTGTGCTCGGTCCGTTAAATAATTTGATGACTCAACGTTTACAAAAGAGATATTTCAAGCAACGTCCAATAGGATAATGGTTTCCGTCACAAGGCAGTTCCTGTCACAGCGTTTTCCATTTTCTCCATTCATACCAGTGTAAAGTCTCTTCCCTACAATAACTCAAACAGGTGCCCTTTGCTCTGCATCCACACCCATGCAAAACCTTGATGCCAAGGTTATTAGTTATCGATTCATCCATTTGAGCCATCGAGCATTAAACTTAGGTAGGCTTACATACAAATACTAGCTACCCCATGTAATAGTTGACCAACGTTCCTTCCACGATCAATGACCAAGGTTAATAACTCCAAAATAAATGAACCAACAAAACAGGAAAGGTGGTTTAAGCAGCCTTGAAACCAGTCTATTCCGGCCCCGTGGGAGTGGAGGAAGGAGGGATGAGGGAGGAGGCCTACTGCATTACACCCCTTGTGCACACAATGTGGTAACAAGCTCCTGGTCTTGCTAATCAAAAGTAGCCTTCCTTCCTAGGAAGGTGGATTCATACAAACAATTAGGACTTGAAACACAAACAGGAGAGATGTGAACTAATGCATTCTTTACATCAGTAAAATATGTGTAGTAAGATCTGACTTTCTTCAACATACGTTTTGCACTATCCTTACATTATCCTTGGATGTGGTGTGGCCAAAGCCACATTTCTGTTTTGTGTGTATAGCTTCAGCAAACAGTAACTACCATAGTAGTGTATAGACAAACAAAAAAAGGATAGCTATCGAACTATACAGGATCTCATCTAAACCGTATTGCCAATGATGTTGCACACTTGATTAATGCAACGATTCAAATGTGCCTTTAATTTAAAATTTGCTAACAACAAAAATGCTGTGTACTGTTAAAGGGATACTTCAGGATGTTGGCTATGAAGTCGTTTATCTAATTCCCCAGTCAGATGAACTCGAGGACACCATTTGTATGTTTCTGCATGCAGTTTGAACAAAGTTGCTAACTAGAGTTGGCGCAACTGCTATCTAGCGTCAGCGCAATGCCTGAAAGTCTATGGTAACTGCGGTAATATGGTAATATACAGTGTAGATGTGTCTTACTACCTACGGAGGTGGCTTGGGAAAGATATTTTAATCTAGATCAGTCTCTTTACACTTCAAAAATGTGTGTCCTGGAACTAGTATGTTTCATCAAACTAGTGAAGTGTAAAAAGGCCATAATAATGGTCTGTGATGACCTGACATCAGCTCATCAGGACGAGTTGCATTTGGCAGCTCTTTACAGGGTTCTACACTAACTATTTCCATGATTTGGTGGCACCAATGTTTTTATAAAATAACTGATAATGACCGGGCCTGTGTCCCATAATATGCATGCATTCCATATAGAACCAGGGTAATAATGACTAGCCATCTTTTAAATTGGCATGCCCTTATGTTCTTACACTGATTGTGGTAGATTTACTGTAACAGAAAAAAATATATACATTTTGCACTTCATTTAAAGCATTTATTGCAGATTTCAGTGCTATGTGTTATGAGAAACCCTCTAGAAGGCAGAATTAGTCAAAACAATACTTGATACCTAAAACAATAAAACAAAAATGTCAGGTTTTCGTTCTCAGAATCACACTTTAACAGAAAAACAACTACATTTGATGTTCTAAGTCCACAACAATGCTTAAACCATATCAGGGGACAATTTTTTAGGTCTGGGAAAAATCTGAGAAATGTAGATTTTTTTGGTAACTACCCTTTAATTCTCACCAGCCAGACAGTTGTGTTTGGCTAGCAGTGTTTCTGTAGCGTACTTGTGACGGAGTTTCCAAAATAAATGGACACTAAATTGATGCAAATAATCATGATTCTGCCAGGTAGGCATAGGCTACTTTGTAGTTAACATTTAATTGCCTGTCCATCTACCTGAAAATTCACTAAACAAAAATATAAACACAACATGTAAAGTGTTGTCCCATGTTCCATGAGCTGAAATAAAAGATCCCAGAAATGTTCCATATGCACAAAAAGCTTATTTCTCTCAAATTTTGAGCACAAACTTGTTTACATCCCTTTTAGTAAGCATTTTACCCTTTGTCAAGATAATCCATCCACCGGACAGGTGTGGCATATCAAGAAGCATGATCATTACACAGGTGGTGGGGACAATAAAAGGCCACTCTAAAACGTGCAGTTTAGTAATTACACCCCTTGTTACACCCCTTTCTCATTACACCCCTTGTGCACACAATGTGGTAACAAGCTCCTGGTCTTGCTAATCAAAAGTAGCCTTCCTTCCTAGGAAGGTGGATTCATACAAACAATTAGGACTTGAAACACAAACAGGAGAGATGTGAACTAATGCATTCTTTACATCAGTAAAATATGTGTAGTAAGATCTGACTTTCTTCAACATACGTTTTGCACTATCCTTACATTATCCTTGGATGTGGTGTGGCCAAAGCCACATTTCTGTTTTGTGTGTATAGCTTCAGCAAACAGTAACTACCATAGTAGTGTATAGACAAACAAAAAAAGGATAGCTATCGAACTATACAGGATCTCATCTAAACCGTATTGCCAATGATGTTGCACACTTGATTAATGCAACGATTCAAATGTGCCTTTAATTTAAAATTTGCTAACAACAAAAATGCTGTGTACTGTTAAAGGGATACTTCAGGATGTTGGCTATGAAGTCGTTTATCTAATTCCCCAGTCAGATGAACTCGAGGACACCATTTGTATGTTTCTGCATGCAGTTTGAACAAAGTTGCTAACTAGAGTTGGCGCAACTGCTATCTAGCGTCAGCGCAATGCCTGAAAGTCTATGGTAACTGCGGTAATATGGTAATATACAGTGTAGATGTGTCTTACTACCTACGGAGGTGGCTTGGGAAAGATATTTTAATCTAGATCAGTCTCTTTACACTTCAAAAATGTGTGTCCTGGAACTAGTATGTTTCATCAAACTAGTGAAGTGTAAAAAGGCCATAATAATGGTCTGTGATGACCTGACATCAGCTCATCAGGACGAGTTGCATTTGGCAGCTCTTTACAGGGTTCTACACTAACTATTTCCATGATTTGGTGGCACCAATGTTTTTATAAAATAACTGATAATGACCGGGCCTGTGTCCCATAATATGCATGCATTCCATATAGAACCAGGGTAATAATGACTAGCCATCTTTTAAATTGGCATGCCCTTATGTTCTTACACTGATTGTGGTAGATTTACTGTAACAGAAAAAAATATATACATTTTGCACTTCATTTAAAGCATTTATTGCAGATTTCAGTGCTATGTGTTATGAGAAACCCTCTAGAAGGCAGAATTAGTCAAAACAATACTTGATACCTAAAACAATAAAACAAAAATGTCAGGTTTTCGTTCTCAGAATCACACTTTAACAGAAAAACAACTACATTTGATGTTCTAAGTCCACAACAATGCTTAAACCATATCAGGGGACAATTTTTTAGGTCTGGGAAAAATCTGAGAAATGTAGATTTTTTTGGTAACTACCCTTTAATTCTCACCAGCCAGACAGTTGTGTTTGGCTAGCAGTGTTTCTGTAGCGTACTTGTGACGGAGTTTCCAAAATAAATGGACACTAAATTGATGCAAATAATCATGATTCTGCCAGGTAGGCATAGGCTACTTTGTAGTTAACATTTAATTGCCTGTCCATCTACCTGAAAATTCACTAAACAAAAATATAAACACAACATGTAAAGTGTTGTCCCATGTTCCATGAGCTGAAATAAAAGATCCCAGAAATGTTCCATATGCACAAAAAGCTTATTTCTCTCAAATTTTGAGCACAAACTTGTTTACATCCCTTTTAGTAAGCATTTTACCCTTTGTCAAGATAATCCATCCACCGGACAGGTGTGGCATATCAAGAAGCATGATCATTACACAGGTGGTGGGGACAATAAAAGGCCACTCTAAAACGTGCAGTTTAGTAAAAAAAAAAAAAAAAAGTTAAGGGAATGTTTTTTTTTTTTTTTTTTTTTTACTGTAACCTTATTTGACTTGGCAGGTCAGTTAAGAACAAATTCTTATTTACAATGACGGCCTACACCGGCCAAACCCGGACGGCTCTGGGCCAATTGTTCGACGCCCTATGGGCATGCTGACTGCAGAAATGTCCACCAGAGCTGTTGCCAGAGAATTCAATGTTAATTTCTCTACCAAAAGCAAACTCCAACGTTGTTTTAGAGAATTTGGCAGGGAAAAACTAATTTCCCTTTTGTGGGAAAAAACTAATTCCGATTGTCTGGCCTTGGCTCCCTATGCCCTCACAGGTCCACAAATGGGTGCACCCCTGTCCGGTCATGTGAAACCCATAAGATTAGGCCCTAATGAATATACACTGCTCAAAAAAATAGGGAACACTAAAATAACACATCCTAGATCTGAATGAATGAAATATTCTTATTAAATACTTTTTTCTTTACATAGTTGAATGTGCTGACAACAAAATCACACAAAAATGGAAATCAAATTTATCAACCCATGGAGGTCTGGATTTGGAGTCACACTCAAAATTAAAGTGGAAAACCACACTACAGGCTGATCCAACTTTGATGTAATGTCCTTAAAACAAGTCAAAATGAGTCTCAGTAGTGTGTGTGGCCTCCACGTGCCTGTATGACCTCCCTACAACGCCTGGGCATGCTCCTGATGAGGTGGCCGATGGTCTCCTGAGGGATCTCCTCCCAGACCTGGACTAAAGCATCCGCCAACTCCTGGACAGTCTGTGGTGCAACGTGGCATTGGTGGATGGAGCGAGACATGTCCCAGATGTGCTCAATTGGATTCAGGTCTGGGGAACGGGCGGGCCAGTCCATAGCATCAATGCCTTCCTCTTGCAGGAACTGCTGACACACTCCAGCCACATGAGGTCTAGCATTGTCTTGCATTAGGAGGAACCCAGGGCCAACCGCACCAGCATATGGTCTCACAAGGGGTCTGAGGATCTCATCTCGGTACCTAATGGCAGTCAGGCTACCTCTGGCGAGCCCATGTAGGGCTGTGCGGCCCCCCAAAGAAATGCCACCCCACACCATGACTGACCCACCGCCAAACCGGTCATGCTGGAGGATGTTGCAGGCAGCAGAACGTTCTCCACGGCGTCTCCAGACTGTCACGTCTGTCACATGTGCTCAGTGTGAACCTGCTTTCATCTGTGAAGAGCACAGGGCGCCAGTGGCAAATTTGCCAATCTTGGTGTTCTCTGGCAAATGCCAAACTTCCTGCACGGTGTTGGGCTGTAAGCACAACCCCCACCTGTGGACGTCGGGCCCTCATACCACCCTCATGGAGTCTGTTTCTGACCGTTTGAGCAGACACATGCACATTTGTGGCCTGCTGGAGGTAATTTTGCAGGGCTCTGGCAGTGCTCCTCCTTGCACAAAGGCGGAGGTAGCGGTCCTGCTGCTGGGTTGTTGCCCTCCTACGGCCTCCTCCACGTCTCCTGATGTACTGGCCTGTCTCCTGGTAGCGCCTCCATGCTCTGGACACTACGCTGACAGACACAGCAAACCTTTTTGCCACAGCTCGCATTGATGTGCCATCCTGGATGAGCTGCACTACCTGAGCCACTTGTGTGGGTTGTAGACTCCGTCTCATGCTACCACTAGAGTGAAAGCACCGCCAGCATCCAAAAGTGACCAAAACATCAGCCAGGAAGCATCGGAACTGAGAAGTGGTCTGTGGTCACCACCTGCAGAACCACTCCTTTATTGGGGGTGTCTTGCTAATTGCCTATAATTTCCATCTGTTGTCTATTCCATTTGCACAACAGCATGTGAAATTTATTGTCAATCAGTGTTGCTTCCTAAGTGGACAGTTTGATTTCACAGAAGTGTGATTGACTTGGAGTTACATTGTGTTGTTTAAGTGTTCCCTTTATTTTTTTGAGCAGTGTACTTTAATTGACTGATTTCCTTATATGAACTGTAACAGCAAAATATTTTTAATTGTTGCGTTTATATTTTTGTTCAGTATAGTCAGGCTATCATTAGCATCGCTAACGGCTACACAAAGTGGTAGACATACAGTGCATCGCACACAGAAGGGCTCGACATTCATGTACATTTTCTAATATTTTCAAGGACCTATAATTTATATTTTATTGTTGTAATAGCATATAGAAAGAAAAACTCACCCCAAAATATATGCAAAAAATAATGCATTACCACTAATGCCTTTTTTAAATAAGACTACACAATGGCCTAATGAGCTTTGAGCTCCTTCCTGGTTCCTCCTGGTGTCCTGAGCCCCTTCCTGGTTCCTCCTGGTGTCCTGAGCCCCTTCCTGGTTCCTCCTGGTGTCCTGAGCCCCTTCCTGGTTCCTCCTGTTGTCCTGAGCCCCTTCTTAGCTCCTCATTTTCTGAGACAGCCGCACTATGGGACCATGATGACACACAGTTGAAGTCAGAAGTTTACATACACCTAGGTTGGAGTCATTAAAACTCATTTTTCAACCACTTCACACATCTTGTTAACAAACTATAGTTTTGGCAAGTCGATTAGGACATCTACATTGTGCAGATCCAACAATCGCTTACAGAGATTATTTCACTATCAACTAACTGTATCACAATTCCAGTGGGTCAGAAGTTTACATACACCAAGTTGACTGTGCCTTTAAACAGCTTGTTAAATTCCCGGAAATGATGTTATGGCTTTAGAAGCTTCTGATTGAATCAAATGATGTCAATTAGCCTATTGGTGGTGTACCTGTGGATGTATTTCAAGGCCTACCTTCAAACTCAGTGCCTCTTTGCTTGACATCATGGGGAAATCAAAAGAAATCAGCAAAGACCTCAAGAAAAAAAATTGTAGACCACAAGTCTAGTTCATCCTTGGGAGCAATTTCCATTCATCTCGAGGAGACAGAACGCGTCTCCTTCCTGAGCGGTATGACGGCTGCGTAATCCCATGGTGTTTATACTTGCGTACTATTGTTTGTACAGATGAACGTGGTACCTTTTAGCATTTAGAAATTTCTCCCAAGGATGAAGCAGACTTGGAGGTCTACAAATTTTTTTCTTGAGGTCTTGGCTGATTTCTTTTGATTTTCCCATGATGTCAAGCAAAGATGCACTGAGTTTGAAGTTAGTCCTTGAAATACATCCTAACCGACTTCCCAAAACTATAGTTTGTTAACATGAAATTTGTGGCATGGTTGAAAAACAAGTTTTAATGACTCCAACCTAAGTGTATGTAAACTTCTGACTTCAACTGTATACACACACACACAAAATACATTGGATGCTCTAACTCCGAAGCAGGAGAGCACTTCTGAATTCTGGTAAATGTTTTTAGACATTTCGATTTTGGGGTGAAGTTACCCTTTAAATTCAGTGCGCACAGAGCAAGAGGCTTATTTGTTTGTTTATGTGTATTTTTGTAGCGCACATGTGCTTGTAGAGTTCGCAAAACAAATAACCACTGGATTAATGCAACTAATCATGATATCATTCTGACAGGTAAGCATATGCTACGTTGTAGTTAACATTTAATTGAAAAACTTTCAACCGGTTTTCCCCAATAAGCAACGAGTTGGAGTCAACCCTGAGCATTCCACCGAAGCCTTCCACCATTAGCTCTGAAGGGAATATGGGAATGAACGGAAATATATGCAAATTCATATTAATACCATTTAAATGTTTTTTGCATTGGATACATTTACAATATCAATTGGAGACAGAAACATAAACCTTGTCATAACTAGACATAATTGTAAATGATTAAATCCTTCCAATATAAAATAAAATAAAAATGTTGTTACGAATCAACTCATTTAAAGTTCAACTCTTCACATGGGATGATTTCACTGAACAACAAAAGGGAATATTGAATGATCCCCAATGATCCACCGCATCTCCCAAAAACATTTTCAACATGCCTGTAAAATTACATTATAGAAATTAAAGCTTTGGTTGTCTTCCTCTCAGGCTTCCATGTCTTCTCCCTGGACCTGCTCAATGTCCACCTCTTGAACATCAGACTGAGGCCTCATCTTTACTAACACTTTCCAACGTTGTTGAGGATGGCTCATTGTCAGGCACAAAAAGCCTCACATTTCCCTGGATAGCTACCAATTTCTCAAACCTTGTATTGGTCCTCCTGTTGCATGATGGTGTGTGTTCCCAAACAAGGACCAGTTGTGCTCGGAGGCAGCGGATGTTGGTGGGATTTGGAGGATGATGGAGGATCCACAAAGTCCCTTCCACCAGGTGGCTGATGAGATATGGCAGTCGTGCCAACATATCTCCATCCCAAAGCCCTTGCTTGGAAGTGTACTTTTCCAGACCGCCAAGAAACTTGCCCTCATCCAGGCCAAGGTGGTGAGACACTAGTGATGACACCAAAGGCCTTGTTGATCTCTGCACCAGACAGGATGCTCTTGCCAGCATACTTGGGGTCCAACATGTACACTGCAGCGTGTATGGGCTTCAGGCAGAAGTCTTCACACTTTGATGTATTTCAGAACTGTAGTTTCCTCTGCTTGAAGCAACAGTGAAGTGGGCAGGGCAGTACGGATTTCTTCTCTTACATCTGCAAGCAGTCTGAACATCAAACAATATGGCATTGTCTCCCGCAATCAGTGCAATGGCTACTGCTATAGGTTTCAGGCTGCTTACCACTCTTACCGCTCTACTCTCGGCTACCCAGATAAGGCACTAAATAAACTTCAGCTAGTCCGAAATACGGCTACTAGAAACTTGACAAGGTTTTACTGCAAACCTACAAAGAATTACATGGACTTCTTCCTACCCATCTTGCCGATTTGGTCCTGCCAAAAACGTTGGCCCATCGTTCCTCAAATTTCTAAGCAAATAGCTGGAGGCAGGGCTTTCTCCTATATAGCTCCATTTTGATAGAATGGTCTGCCGATCCATGTGAGAGATGTAGGCTCTATCTCGATTTTTAGGTCTTTACTGAAGACTCATCTCTTCAGTAGGTCCTATAATTGAGTGCAGTCTGGCCTAGGGGAGCGAAGGTGAACGGCAAGGCACTGGAGCGACAAACCACCCTTTCTGTTTCTGCCTGGCCGGAACCCCTCTCCCCACTGGGATTCTCTGCCTCAGCCTTTTACGGGGGCTGGGTAACTGGCTTGCTCGCGCTCGTGGGCTATACTACTGCTAGCGTTCGTGGGCTATACTTGGCCTTCGCTGAGCATAGTAAGTTATTTGTCTGTTGATATCCCTTTGGTGGTATAGGGCCTGTGCTTTGGCAAAGTGGGTGGGGTTAAGTCCTACCTGGTTGGCCCTGTCCAGAGAGAACTTTGGACAGGGCCACAGTGTCCCCCGACCCCCCCCCCCCGGGTCACAGTATCTATGCTGCTGCAATAGTCTGTGTCGGGGGGCTAGGGTCAGTCTGTCATATCTAGTGTAATTCTTCGGTCTTATCTGGGGCGGCAGGTAGCCTACTGGTTAGAGCATTGGGCCAGTAACTGAAAGGTTGCTAGATTGAGTCCCCGAGCTGACAAGGTAAAAATCTGTCGTTCTGCCCCTGAACAAGGCAGTTAACCCACTGTTCCAAGGCCTTCATTGTAAATGTAAAACTGACTTGCCTAGTTAAATAAAGGTTCAATCTGGTGTCCTGTGTGATCTTAAGTATGCTCCCTCTAACGCTCTCATCTCCCTCTTCCCCCCACCCCGACCAGAGGACCTGAGCTCTAGGACCATGCCTCAAGTCTACCTGGCCTGATGACTCCTGGCTGTCCCCGTCCCAAGTCCACCTGGTCACGCTACTGATCCAGATCCTGCAGTTCTGCCTGCGGATACAGAACCCTGACCTGTTAACCGGTTTTGCGACCTTGTCCCGGACCTGCCGTTTCCTCCCTCTCTCCACCTGGTATCTCGACCTCAATGTTCGGGTATGAAAAGCCAACTGACATTTACTCCTGAGGTGCTGACCTGTTGCACCCTCTATAACCACTGATTATTATTTGACCCTGCTGGTCATCTATGAACGTTTTAACATTTTGAAGAACCATCTGGCGTTAATGGCCATGTAGTCCTATGATCTCCATCTGGCACAGCCAAAAGAGGACTGGCCACCCCTCAGAGCCTGGTTCCCCTCTAGATTTCTACCTAGATTCCAGCCTTTCTAGGGAGCTTTTCCTAGCCACCGTGCTTCTACATCTGCATTGCTTGCTCTCTGGTGTTTTAGGTTCAGTTTATGAATAAGAACTTTGTGACAACTACTGATGTAAAAAGGGATGAATAATTGAAAAGGTTATTGGGAAAGCCTTTCCAATTAACAGAAGATTTGCTAATCATTGCTAATAGTGCACCGCACAAATAGACAGGGGGAATTCGCATTGCCTCTTCAGACATTTAATACATTTAGTTGATTCCCTACTAAGATTAATATATTTTTTATATTGTTGAACACAGTTTTAATGTCTAGATTCCGTCTGTGTTTTCCGCATCGTGTATTTTATGGGGCCCTAACATGCGCACACACAACCCCCTGTCCTCTACAGAGTGGGGCGGTCCATGGAGACAAAGGCTGGGCTCCGTGCCCCTCGCTGGGTGCACAGTCCATTGGACACACAATGAGAGCGGAAGCGGATCAGCTGGCTTGGGCCCGCAAGCAGAGGGAAAGAGAGAAAAAGAGAGAGGATCCCTGCCTCAGTCCCCACCAATTCCAAATTATTCCAAGTTATTCTGCTGGATGACCAACTTCATTTCCAACAAAAAGTATAAGAAAAGAGGGAATGAGTGAGTGAGGGGAAGAACGGGGGTATGGTAGGGAGTCGACAGCTCTCATACGGATTTAAACCCCTCAAAATCAACAAACTATGGCATAATTCTCCTCTTCTCTTATAAGAGCGTAGCCTATATGCGCATTTCAGGATTATATCATCTTCCTCAATATAGGCTAGACAAACAGGTTTGTTGAGAAAGGTCATTGAGAAAGTTCGCTCACCCTTCTCAATACAATCTAGTAGGATGTATGAAGACAGAGATTTCAAACCCAAAATAAGGTTGTTTTACTCCATTGTTTGTAAACATTGTATTTGTCAACAAAAGTATCAGTATCCCTCTAGCTTTATAGTAGAGTGGCGGGGCTACCCTTTAGCTAAAAAATGTATTAAGGACTGTCTAACTGAGCAAGTAGACAACATATTACTGGAGAAGCAACAGCAAAATACCTCTAAATCCCTAAAATGATAGAACGGTCTAAATTGCCTAATAAGCTTTGGTGAAATAAACAGAAAGACACTTTCAATCACTTGCAGTTTTTCTTATACCACAACTGCTTGCCTATGATTTCATACCTAAACCAGTTTTTGAAACGCCGTCCATAAGCGGCACTTCTCATTAACCAGGCTTCTTTTCATTTAAAAGTTTAAAATCAATAGTCAGAAAAGTCTGTATATCCTTCAACTATAGAATAACGATATGCATCTTCTAGTTATCTATTGATTGGACAGGCACCTGTCAGTCACAAAGCGAGGAAAACACTGCTGGTTTGTCAGTCTGTAGTCTATCAAGCCTCTCGGCACCTGTGTTATTTGTGTATGCTGTGGTTGGTTGCAGTCAAATTTCTTTTCACGGAGGAGCGAGAGCATGATGAGTCTCCTGCGAGTGAATTTACACTTCCCATGTAGTGGTAAGGATGAGTTGAAACCTATTTAAAGCTCAATATATACTTTCTGGGTCGACCCGACTAAATTCACATCGAAAAAAAATCACTCATTGAAAGCAAGTCTAAGAAGTGGTAGATCTGTTCAATGTGCACTATTTCTATGCTTCCAGGTCTTAAGTTTAGTTGTTGCTTTCGGTTTTGTACACCAGCTTCAAACAGCTGAAAATAAAATATTTTGTGTTATTGAAAGGATATTTCACAGTGGTTTAGATGGTACAATGATTCTCTACACATTGATTGTTTTCTCATACTGAAATTAGGCAAACTATTAGACTTTTAGCAACCAGGTAATTCTACATACTGCACAAACTCTGCAAAAAAAAGAAACTTCCTTTTTTCAGGACCCTTAACAGATCTTCATTGTAAAGGGTTTAAACACTGTTTCCCATGCTTGTTCAATGAACCATAAACAATTAATGAACATGCAACGGTTATTAGATACTAACAGCTTATAGGCAATTAATGTCACAGTTATGAAAACTTAGGACACTAGAGGCCTTACTACTGACTATGAAAAACACCAAAAGAAAGATGTCCTGCTCATCTGCGTGAACTCTGCCTTAGGCATGGTGCAAGGAGGCATGAGGACTGCAGATGTGGCCAGGGCAATAAATTGCAATGTCTGTACTGTGACAGGACGGTCAGCTGATCGTCCTCGCAGTGGCAGACCAAGTGTAACAACACCTGCACAGGATCGGTACATCCGAACATCACACCTGTGGGACAGGTACAGGATGGCAACAACAACTGCCCGAGTTACACCAGGAATGCACAATTCCTCCATCAGTGCTCAGACTGCCCGCAATAGGCTTAGTGAGGCTGGACTGAGGGCTTGTAGGCCTGTTGTAAAGCAGGTCCTCACCAGACACCACCGGCAACAACGTCACCTATGGGAACAAACCCTCCGTCGCTGGATCAGACAGGACTGGCAAAAAGTGCTCTTCACTGACGAGTCGCGGTTTTGTCTCACCAGGGGTGATGGTCGGATTCGCGTTTATCGTCGAAGGAATGAGCGTTACACCGAGGCCTATACTCTGGAGCGGGATGGTCTGGGGCGGTGTGTCACAGCATCATCGGACTGAGCTTGTTGTCATTGCAGGCAATCTCAATGCTGTGCGTTACAGGGAAGACATCCTCCTCCCTCATGTGGTACCCTTACTGCAGGCTCATCTTGACATGACCCTCCAGCATGACAATGCCACACTGCTCGTTCTATGCGTGATTTCCTGCAAGACAGGAATGTCAGTGTTCTGTCATGGCCAGCGAAAAGCCCGGATCTCAATCCCATTGAGCAGGTCTGGGACCTGTTGGATCGGAGGGTGAAGGCTAGGGCTATTCTCCCCCAGAAATGTCCGGGAACTTGCAGGTGCTTCTCACAGCAAGAACTGGCAAATCTGGTGCAGTCCATGAGGAGGAGATGCACTGCAGTACTTAATGCAGCTGGTGGCCACACCAGATACTGAATTTGATTTGACCCCCTCCTTTGTTCAGGGACACATTCAATTTCTGTTAGTCACATGTCTGTGGAACTTGTTCAGTTTGTGTCTCAGTTGTTGAATCTCATGTTCATACAAATATTTACACATGCTAAGTTTGCTGAAAATCAACGCAGTTGACAGTGAGAGGACGTTTCTTTTTTTGCTGAGTTTATAATTATTGTTTTGTGGCACCTATACAGCCAGCCACGTTTTTGGAGAACATAGGCTATTTACTGCGCGTTGATTGATGACAGAACAGCTTGTGTTGACTAGTATATAAAAAGGTGTTGAACTGACTGAATAAAGTAAATCTCCGATATTTCTTTGCTATTCATAAATCATACAACATAGTCATGTCCATGGTATCGCATGTCCATGGTATCGCATCGGGACAAGTAAACCAAAGATCTTGTTTATATCTTCCAATAATTTGAAGTCCATAACTGCTAAAGTGACAT
Source organism: Salvelinus namaycush (assembly GCF_016432855.1). Lineage (NCBI taxonomy): Eukaryota > Metazoa > Chordata > Actinopteri > Salmoniformes > Salmonidae > Salvelinus > Salvelinus namaycush. Next base: position 18,532,439 of record NC_052334.1, read on the forward strand.
GTCAGTGTAGCCTAGTGATGGGTTGGGTTGTTCACGAACAAATGACAATTAAACTAATCTGTTAGGTCAACCGAACCTGAATCGAGTCGGTGAGAGAGCTAGCTGTTCATTTGGTTCCCTAATTTGCATACTGGTAGGCTACTACTGCTTTTGGCGATTATCTGCAGATCAATTATGAAAACACTCATTGAAGATGTTGAATCTTCACTGCAGGAACCATTGGTAGTGGAGAGAGAGCCTCATTCTGGTACATAATATGATAAAAAGAGGACAGACTGAAGGTTATAAAAGCTAATGTCACGACACACTACATGATCAAAAGTATCTTGACATACCATTTCTGTATGGACTTCGCTTTGTGGCTTAGCCCGGACCAAATTTTACATTTGGCACTATGCATTGGGGCAGGTAGTGTTCTCCTGGCATCCGCCGAATTTGACAAATTGACTTGTTGGAAAGGTGAAAGTCACTGAGCTCTTCAGTAAGGCCATTCTAATGCCAATGTTTGTCTATGTAAATTGCATGGCTGTGTGCTCGATTTTATACACCTGTCAGCAATGGGTGTGTCTGAAATAGCCAAATCCACTACTTGAGGGGTCTCCACATACTTTTGTATATATAGTGTACTTATGTCATTGTTAAAGATATTGAGATAGGCCTACTGATTTGATTAGTGTCAACAATGGAGTAGTCAACTGCTTCTTTTTGTGTAGCAAAGCCCATGTTTAACACCTGCTTCAGTCTTCAAAACATTCTCGTAGGTCTATTCACGGGTGCCTGACTTTGTGCACCCCCACTTTTATACAATCTGGCAGGGGGGCTGGGGATACTCCCCATAAATGTTTTGTTTTAACCATTTTCCTTGATTTCTATATTGTTTCTCAACAGGGAATCCATGTGTACTTTACAGAGCATTTTTCATTAGGTTAAGAAAATAAACCAAACTGAAAGAGTCGACTAGTTTTAGTTTGTCACGATATGTTACATTGAAAAGGGGATAGACTAGAATACTAATCTACCGCCTTCTCTCAAATTCCCACCCACAGTGATTGATTGCCAGGTCTGAAACCCTACCATGTGACTCAAACATCCTTGATTTGACAGGCCAAACTGTTAAAGGGATAGTTGACCAAAATTACATATTGGTTTCATTACCCTAAGTGTACACAGCAGCAGAGCCCCAAAAAATACATAATTTGAAGACCAAACATAATTGTGGTAATTCATACCTTGCAGTAAAACTGGAGATATGGTCTACTTTAATGACTTTACCTCCCATAACTTAGCTGTGTATTTCAGATGGAATTATGGGCATTAGAATGTACCAGAGGTCACCAAAAGAGCTCATTCTGGAATAGTTTTTTCCTCAGGGGGCATGCCTCCCGGACCCCCACCGCCCAGAACTACCTGGCTGGCTACTTTTTCTATTCGGCTGACAACTCCATGTACTTGCGGAAAACACTGCTAAACCAGCTCAACTTCACCAAACTAGGCTATACATTACACACACCACCACAGTACACACACCACCACAGTACAAGCCACCCGAACACACAGCAGGAACAGCAACATAAAGGGCTGTAGGCTAGGGCTGTACTTGAGAGCACGTGCTGGCCAGGCCTGCGCCCAGAGGGCCTGGCGGCTTCAGTGTGTGGTGGCGAAGGGGGATCCTGGGACAACCATTTCCTGGCCTAACAAAGTGTCCGTTTGTCTGTGGCTCTGGACTGTGGCTCACAGAGCTCCAGCATGCCATCATGCTCTGCTTCTGCCTCAGCCCCTGGAGGGAGAGGAGGAGGAGGCCTGAAAGTAAGACAGGAGTGGGACGATGTGAGAGTAGGAGTGGGACGATGTGGCCTGAGCCCTGGGTGATCGCCAAGTCACCCTCCCCTCCTTCCCACCCGCCCTCCCTCCCCTCCCACCCATCACCCTCTACGGCTGCCTCTCTACACAATGGCTGCTTCTCTGCTGAAATTTCACGTTACTGGATCCCAGGCCTGGAGTTTTGTGCTCTCACAATGCCCAGGCAATGGAACATGCTGCAGGAGAGACACACTCTGCAAGCTAAAGGCTGGAAAACCGTTCCTCTTTTCATTAGCATTAGAAAAAGGGGAGACCTCTCCACCACTCCCCCTTGTACCTAAAGCGGAGGAAGGCCGTCAAGCCCCAGCAGCCCACTTTGGGTTTAAGATTTAAAATCAAAAAGTCATTTGGAAATTAAACACAAGTTACCCCTCCCAATCTGATTCTTTAGATTATCCTTCCGCAGAGTGGGAACGGAACCGCTAGCAGAGAGAAAACATTTAGAGAATGTATTTTTTTCACTAGCATGGACTCATTTTTTTATGGCCGAATCATCTGGATACCTTCTTCCATGCAAACTGAGTAACTGCATCAAGGTCGAATATACGCTAACACACACATATCTTCACATTTCCAAAAGAACATTGGCTACTGTTTAAATGTTTTACAAATACACAACAGGCATGGAGACCCAAAACAAAACACCAACACAACCTTTCGGATGCTGGACAAATGCCAGAACCCAACCATGGAATTTTACAATTTTAGTCATTTAGCAGACGCCCTTATCGAGAGCGACTTACAGTAGTAGCAAGTCCATACAGTTTCATTCTGGTCTCCCGTGGGAATCGAACCCACAACCCTGGCGTTGCAAGTGCCATGCTCTAAAGGGTTTTATGTACAGCAAGTATTAGGGTAGTTAACGATGAACCTAGCTATCCTGAAATGCACCATGCCTTCCGTACAAGAGCAAAAATACCCAACAAGATGGCTATAAATAGCCTACATATCCTAGCCTATATAGAAGTGTAACAAAGAATGAGAGACTGGTTGAAGAACAACCTTTAAGCTCTAATCACAGAAAAACTGAAAGAAAATGTAAAAAGAAACTAAGAACATTTACATTGACTAAAGTTCAAGTAGATTCTCAAGGAGGCGTTGGGGGAAAAAAATACAGAATAGACGTATTGCTGTAATGTAGGCCTAAAACTAGGGTTGCAAAGGGTCAGAAAATGTCCGGTAAAATTCCAGAATTTTTCCATGTGAAGTGTATCCCAGTTTCTGTGGGATACAAGGCAATTCTAGGTCTTGTGGCATATTTTGGTTAAACTATCCCAAATTCAATGGAATTGCAACCCTCTGCATGCACAGTGCATTCTTCCATCACATGTACAGCTGATTCTCAAGATCTTGCACACTAATGAGATGTTATTGAGCCCACACTACTACACTGTCTGAGCCAAGGACCACATCCTTTCTGGTAAGTTTTGATTACAATACTGGGTGGGGTCAATATATTTTATATGACATACATGATTTTTTGTTAACTAGTAAATAGTATCGTACAGGAAAGTGTGTTTAAATCATTTCTACCTTGTTAATCATTTCTGCTAGTTAGTTTTTGCTACCATGTGTGTTTTAGCTTGCTTGAGCCTGCTAACTGAGAAGTGTAAATTCACCTGTTTCCATACATGTTTCATTTTAAAACATGTATCTTACAAAAGAGTTGTTTAATCTAACTGCTTAACTATTTATCTGTACATGGAATTGTATTTTTATTTATTTTTTCTCCTTTTTTTCCTAATCTTTACAGGAAAATGCCACGGGCACTATCTGATGTGTGGAGCCATTTCACTGCACCTAATGTAGAAGGAAAAGCTGTGTACATTTGCAAATACTGTGCCAAATCATATGTGAAGAATGCAACAAAGATGCAGAATCATCTGGCCAAATGCATAAAATTCCTTCAGCACTCACAAGCAACCTCTGACAAAAGTCCCTATACTTCTAATAGAGGTGAAAATGATGAATGTGACACCTTATCGATAACAACAGCTCATGGTCCTCCTGGAATCAGAAGTTTTATGGTCTCAATGGAGGAACGTAGTCAGAGAAATGCTGATGAATGTCTTGCTCTAGCTGTGTATGCAACTGGTTCACCTCTGATGCTCACAGGCAATGTGTATTGGAAGAGATTTGAATGTTCTTCGCCCAGCATACACCCCTCCAACCAGACATGCGTCATCTCCTCATTTGCTGGATGCAGAGTTCAACAGAGTTTAAGTGAAGGTCAAGCAAATCATTGTGAAAGCAGACTATTGCAATCATCTCTGATGGGAGGGCAAGGAATAATTAAAACTACATAATCACCACCCCTCAACCAGAATTCTACAAGAGCACAGACACAAGGGACAACAGACACATCGGTCTCTACTTTGCAAATGAGCTGAAGCCAGTCATCAATGACCTTGGACCACTGAAAGTATTTGCACTGGTGACAGACAATGCTGCGAACATGAAGGCTGCTTGGTCTAAAGTGGACGAGTCCTACCCTCACATCAAACCCATTGGCTGTGCTGCTCATGCATTGAATCTGCTCTTCAAGCACATCATGGCACTGAAAACAATAGATACACTCTACAAGAGAGACAAGGAAATGGTTAGGTATATGAAGGGTCATCAAGTTATAGCAGCAATCTACCTCACCAAGCAAAGTGAGAAGAATAAGAGCACCACATTGAAGCTGCCCAGCAACACCCGTCGGGGTGGCATAGTCATCTTGTTTGACAGTCTCCTGGAGGGGAAGGAGTCTCTCCAAGAAATGGCCATATCACAGTCTGCCGATATGGACAGCCCCATCAAGAGGATCCTCCTGCATGATGTATTTTGGGAGAGAGTGGTAAGCAGCCTGAAACCTATAGCAGTAGCCATTGCACTGATTGAGGGAGACAATGCCATATTGTTTGATGTTCAGACGGCTTGCAGATGTAAGAGAAGAAATCCGTACTGCCCTGCCCACTTCACTGTTTCTCCAAGCAGAGGATACAATCCAGGTGTGCAAAGTTTTTAGAGACTTACCCAGAAAGACTCACAGCTGTAATCGCTGCCAAAAGTGATTCTAACATGTATTGACTTAGGGGTGTGAATACTTATAATTTTCAATACACTTGCATAATTTAATAAAAATGTTTTCACTTTATCATTATGGGGTAGTGTGTGTAGATGGGTGAGTAAATAACGATTTAATCCATTTTGAAATCAGGCTGAAACCACATGGAAAGTCAAGAGCTAAGAATACTTTCTGAAGGCACTGTATACATTGCATTCGGAAAATACTCAGACCCCTTGACTTTTTCACATCGTTACATTACAGCCTTATTAGAAAATGGATTAAATAAAATAAAATGCCTAATCAATCTACACATAATACCCCATAATGACAAAGCGTTGAAACAGGTTTTTTTGAAATGTTTGCACATTTTTTAAATTATTTTTTAACAAACAGAAATACCTTATTTACATAAGTATTCAGATGCTTTGCTATGAGACTCAAAATTGAACTCCAGTGCATCCGGTTTCCATTGATCATCCTTTAGATGTTTCTACAACTTGGAGTGCACCTGTGGTAAATTCAATTGATTGGACATGATTTGGAAAGGCACACACAGGTCTATATAAAAGGTCCCACAGTTGACAGTGCATGTCAGAGCAAAAACCGAAGGAATTTATAGAATTGTCCAAAGAACTCCCGAGACAGGATTATGTTGAGTCACAAATCTGTGGAAGGGTACCAAAAAATGTCTGCAGCATTGAAGGTCCCCAAGAACACAGTGGCCTCCATCATTCTTAAATTGAAGAAATTGGAAGCACCAAGACTCTTCCTAGAGCTGAACACCCGACCAAACGGGGGAGAAGGGCCTTAGTCGGGGAGGTGACCAAGAACCCGATGGTCACTCTGACAGAGCTCTAGAGTTCCTCTGTGGAGATGGGAGAACCGTACAGAAGGACAATCATCTCTGCAGCACTCCACCAATCAGGTCTCTATGGTAGAGTGGCCAGACGGAAGCCACTCCTCAGTAAAAGGCACATGACATCCCGCTTGGAGTTTGCCAAAAGGCACCTGAAGGACTCTCGGCCCATGAGAAACAAGATTCTCTGGTCTGATGAAACCAAGATTGAACTCCTTGGCCTGAATGCCAAGCGTCACATGTGGAGGAAACCTGGCACCATCCCCATGGTGAAGCATGGTGGTGGCAGAATCATGCTGTGGGAATGTTTTTCAGCAGCAGGGACTGGGAGACTAGTCAGGATCGAGGGGAGAAAATGAACAGAGGAAAGTACAGAGAGATCCTTGATGAAGGCCTGAGTGCCCTGGTGCAGGTTCTCTAAGACAACACAGGAGTGGCATTGGGAAAAGTCTCGGAATGTCCTTGAGTGGCCCAGCCAGAGCCTGGACAAGATTGAACATCTCTGGAGACCTGAAAATAGCTGTGCAGCAACGCTCCCCATCCAACCTGACAGAGCTTGAGAGGATCTGCAGAGAAGAATGGGAGAAACTCCCCAAATGCAGGTGTGCCAAGGTTATAGAGTTATACCCAAGAAGTCTCAAGTCTGTAATCACTGCCAAAAGGTGCAGTAAATGTGATTTCAGTTTATTTTTAATACATTTGCGAAAAAAATATTTAAAAAACAGTTTTTGCTTCGTCATTATGGGGTATTGTGTGTAGATTGATGAGGAAATTTTAGAAAAAGGCTGTAACGTAACAAAATGTGGAAAATGTCAAGGGGTCTCAATACTTTCCGAAGGCACTGTATCCCATGTAATGACTTGCATTATAGGATAAAACGAAGCCTGGTTAGTTGAGGTAATTATCTTAAATTGTAATATAATCTAACTGAACAAAAATATAAATGCAACATGTAAAGTGTTGGTCCCACGTTTCATGAGCTGAAATAAAAGATCCCATACACACAAAAAGCCTCTCAAATTTTGTGCACAAATTTGCTTGCATCCCTGTTAGTGAGCATTTCACGTTTGCCAAGATAATCCATCCACCTGACATGTGTGGCATATCAAGGTGATTAAACAGCATGATCATTACACAGGTTCACCTTGTGCTGGGGACAATAAAAGGCCACTCTAAAATGTGCAATTTTGTCACAACACAATGCCACAGATGTCTCAAGTTGAGGGAGCATGCATTGGCATGCTGACTGCTGGAATGTCCACCAGAGCTGTTGCCAGAGAATAGAAAGTTAATTTCTCTACTATAAGATGCTTCCAACGCTGTTTTAGAGAATTTGGCAATATGTCCAAATTGGCCTCACAACCGCAGACCACGTATAACCACGCCAGCCCAGGCTTTCCGCATCCGGCTTCTTCACCTGCGGGATGGTCTGAGACCAGCCACCTGATGAAGCTGTAGGTTTGCACCACCAAAGAATTTGTCAGAAACAGTCTCAGGGAAGCGCATCTGCGTGCTTCTCGTCCTCACCAGGGTCTTGACCTGACTGCAGTTCGGTGTCGTAACGGACTTCTGTGTTATTGTCTGACTCCTGTAATTTGAGTTTGCAAATGGGAAGATAAACCCTCTTAAAATGGTCTGCACATGTGTGAATTGGTGTATCATGTTGTATTAATGAAGTACTGTAGGTCTAATGGTTAAGATGAGAAGATGCTCGCATAGCATTCTGTGAGATTTACAATACTAGAGGTGGGCAGAGAGAACATATTGTCGCTGAAGCCACGGTAAGTGTAGCTAATGTGAACACCGGTGCTGGTAACAAGTCTAGTAAATATGAACGGGCACTAAAGCACCATGCCAAGCTACTCCAGCAATGTTTCTGTAACAATGATTTTATGCCTCACACCAATGCTAACCAACCTCATTACACGTTTGGGCCTGTAACACCAACGACAATGTTCTGGGTACCCCAGCACTGGTGTACTGAAATAAATCAAAAGAATCCCATATGTGTATCAAAAGCCCCAAAACTATTCTCAAACATCAAAGCACCACATATTGAGATGATCATAATTAAAACTGCAAGCATTTGGCAAATTAAAACCTTGCACTCACCATTACGGGAAAAAGAGGAATGGCAAATTTGGACTGCTACGGCGTCTACGGGCGGCTTTGATGTGAAAGTAGTCTTTGGAGACCCTGCTTCTAATTGCAATAGTTACTGCAGAATCTCAGATTTAAGACTGGGGAGTGCTAGGAACGGGTACGAGGACAAGGCTGAGAAGAAGCAAGACCTCATTACAAGGAATGCACCATGCTGTAAAGAAGCCATCATCCATCCACCATGGTTGTTAACAAATCACAGAAATGGCACATTAGTATGCTGTAAACTATCCCTGTAATCCACACTGTTGTTAAAGCATCACAACCACAGCATACTATTAAAAAATATTCACATTGTGGCGAGTTGTAAAGAAACCATCAAACTAGACTACTGTACTGCCCATTACAATCTAGCACGCTGTAAAGAACTGCGTTGAAAAGTGTTCTAGCTAGAAGACCTTGTGAGAAACACTTCACAGGTGTAGGCTACACATTGGAGAAGTGGCTTCTCATAAAAAGTCAGGTTCAATTCCTAAAAATGGCTAATAAGATGACTCAACAGATGAGCATAAATTTCCCTATAATAGGCGACATACCCGGTCAAACGTTTGGTTCATAAAAGATTCCTTCTATAAAATGAAGTTATGTTTCCTTCAATCCCCTCATCTAGCCTATACCTACTTATATGTTATAGACACAAACTAGACAAGCATGTACACATGCGAATACACTCACAGGCCCCAACTCCTTCCTGTTTTCAAAGAGTTTGGAAACTCAATCAAAAGACAAGGTTTTGTATTTACATCTGTACCCTTTTATGTCAGTGGTCTTGCAGGAAAGACCCGTCTTACCTCAGCTGCAGCAGCTCCCAGCAAAGCCTTCATGCAGCAGCAGCAGCACAACTGAAAACAATACATACAATTTTGACGTTTTACTGCTCAAAGAATTTCGTAGAAGCATATGGCCAGGGCACACCAGAGTGCTCCTTGAAAAAAAGACGTCACTGTACATCTGGTGACAAAAAGAAACGGGGAGGATTTTTTAGCCTGGTCTAATACGACACAGCATAGCCTAGCATTTTCAAAGGAAACATGGGCATTGCATACGCATTAACATTTTGTCTTTATTGTTGAGACAGTCAACTAAATGGGTACAGTGCTGTTTTAAAGAATGAGGGGGAAAAAATGTATTACTATCCAAATACACTGATGATATTTACTAGTTTAGGTCTGCTCCTAAAATACTTTTAAGAGGAAATGAGAATTACAATAGGGAAGTTGCTCGGGTTTAACATATACCGAATCGTAACTCTGGCCATGGGAAGAGAAGAGCCAGAACAGACTACATTCATACTGTACAGGGCCTGCTCAGTTGCACAGTAACACACTGTCAGTAACAAATCATCCCATTCATACAGACAGATTTATAGAGAAGTATTGTCATGCAAACAATACAACACCATCTAACAGAAAATCAGACTATAAATAGCCTGTACACAGGGTAATTTCACAGATTAAACAACTGCTCATCCTCCATTAGGCTTGGTACATGTAAAATCCCATAGAGAATAACAAAATGCTGATGTGTGCATTAAACATTTTCAACCGTCTGACCTAAACCATTTGCAGGACAAACATCCCAGCTCATAAAGTTACACTAGTAACTCAAAAAAGCTACTCAGTTTGCTGCAAGCACAAAACAAATATTAGACAGATCCAAGAGGGGATTCTCTGCTGTTACCAAACAATGATTTATTTTGGAAGAAGCTAACCACTTAGCTAACCAGCTACTAAACTGGCAAACCAAATCCATAACTGCAGAGCATTTAGAACATTTTACACATCCTTAGCATGCTAGTACTGGAAGCCTATGGGCAACGCTAGTAGGCATTGGCTAATGAAACTCCCTTCATACTGGACACAGAGACAAAAATGGTATCCACAAGTTCATCTTACTCTGGGGAAGTAGATAAAGGGCATCATAGCCAAACTCCCAAACTTTATAATGAAACATTTTGTGACAGGTGAAATGAAGAATGCGTTTGTCTTTATCTCTTAACATATTGCACTGGATGACTGCATGTATTTACTTAAAAAGTAGATACAAATATTAAAATGTATTTAAACAACTTCAAAATAAATAGTTAACGATATTGAGAAACTATCCCGTGGCCATTTTCAAATACCCCGGTATATATGGTATACCGCCCAAGCCTATCCTCCATAGCTAATTATCATATGTTAAGAATAGGTAAAGAAAAAAAGGAGAAATTATGACGTTGCGGCAGGGAAAATACATTTTCTGACATTTGGCAAAAGATATATCTTGAGATAATTGGGAGCAAGAATCAATGATCGTTTGACAACCTACTAGGCCAGCCTGCTGATACAGTTAAAAAAGAACAATGCGCTCTGACTCAATCCAAAGTCAGGTTGTTAGCCTATGTAAGACCAAAACTTCCTTCATACATTTTATTTACACAGATGACAAGTTCCAATTCAATCAATACAGAGCAGTGGCCAGAAACTATCAAAGGGCTAATTCCCAAAAAGAATACAGAAGCAAAACTACAGACAACTCTGAGGACCTCTAAAGCCTTTGACTACCCACTTCACACTAGGCTTGGGCGGAATACCGCATATGCCATATACCGGGGTATTTAGAAAATGCCAAGAGTTGGTTTTTCCAATACCATCAAAACTATTTGTAGTTTCCATAAATTGGAAAATGTGTTGCTACTTTGGAAGTTAATACCTGCAGTCAACTTGTGCAATACATTGAGAGATGAAGCATATTGCTTTCTTCCCTTCACCAGTCACGTTATGAAGCTTACCCTAGTTCCCCAAAACAGTTGAGCCAGACACGTGTTCGTTGTAAAGAGCACAACGGGAGAAAGCATTCTATGTACATTCAATACAAAAGTTGTATATAGAGTACAAGTCAAAAGTTTGGACACAGCTACTCATTCAAGGGTCTTTATTTTTTACTATTTTCTACATTGTAGAATAAATGACATCAAAACAACAAAATAACAAATATGGAATCATGTAGAACCAAAAAAGTGTTACAAACCAAAATATATTTTATATTCTTCAAAAGTAGCCACCCTTTGCCTTGATGACAGCTTTGCACACGCTTGTCATTCTCTCAACCAGCTTCATGAGGAATCCTTTTCCAACAATCTTGAAGGAGTTCCCACATATGCTGAGCAGTTGTTGGCTACTTTTCAATCACTCTGGGGTGCAACTAATCCCAAACCATTTCAATTGGGTTGAGGTTGGGTCATTGTGCATGCCAGGTCATCTGATGCAGCTCTCCATCACTCTCCTTGGTCAAATAGCCCTTACACAGCCTGGAGATGTGTTGGGTCATTGTCCTGATGAAAAACAAATGTCAATCTCACTAAGTGCCAACCAGATGGGATGGAGTATCGCCCCTGAACGCTGTGGTAGCCATGCTGGTTAAGTTGTCATTGAATTCTAAATAAAATCACCAACAGTGTTACAGGCAAAGCACTCCCATACCATCACACCTCCTCCTCCATGCTTCACGGTGGGAACCACACATGCAGATATCATCCGTTCACCTACTCTGCGTCTCACAAAGACACGGCGGTTGGAACCAAAAATCTTACATTTGGACTCATCAGACCAGAGGACAAATTTCCACCGGTCTAATGTCCATTGCTTGTTTCTTGGCCCAAGCAAGTCTCTTCTTCTCATTGGTGTCCTTTAGTAGTGGTTTCTTTAGGGCTATCTTCTATATACCACCCCTACCTTATTACAACAAAACTGATTGACTCAAAAGCAAAAAGGAAAGAAATTCGACAAACCCCTGTGTGTGCTATGCCAGTAATACCGTAAATCCCAGGATGGCAGAAGAACGGTGTGAAAATATGGATACCGCCCAAGCCTACTTCACACCAATTGGTATTTGAAACTCAGGCCTAGGAGGAGTGTGTAGGCCAAGGTTACATTCAGGCTTCAAAACTACAGGCGTGGCACATTTCCAGGAGGTTTTACCCTAGTGTTTTACCGAAGGCTCAGAATTTTTTCCAGAACCAGCAACCTTTTGGTTACAGGCCCAACACTAACCGCTAGTCTACCTGCCGCCCTAAAACACTGGCTGCCCACTGATGTGGGGGTAAGTCTTGATGGAAAAGCACCAGTTGTGTTATGTAGGCTATTCATTTCCCCCATTAGCCTGCTTCACCCGAAACACTAGCCTAAAGAGATTAACAAAACGTAGCCTACTAAACATTATTTCACAGAGTTCCACAGCACATAACCTGAGCAATTACCACCACCATAAACAACTAGCCGAACAGCTGAAGAAGCTATGCTCTGTCGTAAAGGCACAATACTCACATTCAATCAGTTGTTGTGTGTGGGAATTATTTTGGGAGAAGCCTGTCAGAGGAATGGAGCGAGGGGCAGGTGATAAGATCGTGACAGCATACATTGACAGACAAATGCTGAGCTGTCAAATCAATCACACAGATAGGAAGAAGAGGAGTCCGAGAGGAATCACCTGACTGGCAAACTAGGCTAAACAGAAGACAGGACATCAATCCAAAACCATTAGACTAACCCTACTTATTTATTAATGACCGTACCAATGCCAGACATAAAATATGTAATTATTTCCCTGTGCTTCCTACTAGCATTTTTTTCCCCTCCCCTCTGCTCCGTACACATGCTGCTCTTCCTTCAGGAAAGCATGCATCACAACTTTGTTCATTCATTTGCAGTTTCTCTCATTCACTTTCGCTTGTAAAATGTCCACACTCACTGAAAATGACATTCGGTAACTACTACCTATGCTTGTATAACTTTATGAGCTGGATTTGCCATTCTTTGCCATTAGTTTATGTTTGTATTTGCTCATTGGCATTTAGCTAACAACATATGTGATTTTGCTATTTTGTTATCATATTGGGCTTTTTTAGCCCACCCTTGTTTACTATGTTTGTAATATCTTAAATCCCTGGATGGCAGAATAACCTTATTAAAGACTACTTCTAAGCTCCCTCGTAAGGATATGTCACCTTTAGTCCAAGACAGACACACCCTGGTTCTTCTACTTTCTCTGTGTGATTATTTTTTGCTTATCTGGAGGATTATGCTACCTTCTTCAACCACACACACACACACACACAGAGTAGGCCATGTTAGGCCTAGCCCTTCCTCTTTTCAGTGTATCATGCAGACTGGATATTTAACATGGTGGTATGCATTTCACGTTCACAGCAAAAAATCTTTTAATAACCTGTACGAGTGCATCTTCGCGTGTGAGTGAGTGAGTAGCACACACATTCAACCACATTTTATTCATCACACAGCTTTGTGATCATTTGATGAAGCAACAAGCTGTAATGAATGATATATTACTATGCCCGTGATGCTAACAGAGAAGTGTGCAGAAACTCCCAACAAGACGACAATGTAACCTACTGAGCATCCCATTGTATTCACACACTTACGACTCACAACAATAAGTGTGTGGTTTAATGATTGTCCTTGGCTACTCATTGACATGGTTAACTTTAATGCTGTTGTGAGGAGAAACCGGAAGACACACATTGCAATGGCTCGGTCATATGCTTTACAAGTAAGTACAAAACCTGATAGACCTTAACATTTGATACAATAGTGTAGCTCAAATGTGTCAAAATGGCAACCAGTGACATTAAAAACATCTTGCTTCTTTGTGTGTTCTTTGTCATCAGATGCGTACGTTATGTACAACAGCTGCTAGACTGCGGGTAAATTCCAGCCAGCATAAATATAAAAATGGATCAGGCGGGGCTTACTGTTCTTTTCCCACCATCTTCCTTGATCTTCAATTGCATCATATGTTGGCCATCTTATGTGTTGTGCTGCTGCAGTCACTAGGAAGAACAAACGCAAAGCACCATACATCATGGTCCTTGCTTATGTAATATATTGAATATGAAACAACAATATGCCTACATTGCCTAGTTCAAGGACACAGAGTCCTTTTTCTCCCACTTTAAATCAATCAACCTGTTGTGTGCAAGCATGGGCATCTTTCGAAGACAAAAAAGATGGAAATGTCAGCATAGGAACAGATTTCAACCAGCTAGAATAAAAAAAAATATGGATGCCAATTTTGAGAGCATCAGAAGACTGCGATAAGAGCAAATCAACCTTGCATGATTTATTTGTTTTCAAATGAATGGATGTCTGTCATGTCTACATCCAGATTAAGCTCACCAAATCTTTGTGTGATCGCCAGTGAGTCGCGAGACACGGTACTGTACAGCGTACTGTGAATGGGCACCCAGGTACTCTTTATGAATGGAAGGGGTCACGTGACCGCAGCACCTCCCGAACAGATATTTCTCACTGACTGTCAACAAGCCACGCAAGAGATCAGCCCATTAAAACAATACGGATTTACAGCGACACAAAGGACCTTATTTCAATTCACATAACTGTTGCTTTCCGGGCGTAGCCCAGTCACATTTGGAACATAATACGTCCATTAAAAATATATATATATGAATGGAGATTGTGATATGCAAATGAGTGCTATTGATAAAAAAATATGGCGTCTTCTACTTTTGCAGCAACCAGTTTACAGCCACATTTCCATTGAAAAAAAGAATAATATTGAGAGAATATACATTTTTAAAACCTCTACATTAACTAACAGAGCAACCTGCTATCAAATGTCAAGAAAACACTATTGTATAATATTGATTCTTTTGACAATATAAGAGTAGGTACAGTAAGCATATAAGTATTCTTAAATCATACGCTTAAACACAAAATCTAGCCACAGTGATTGTAATAAATTACACGATTTAGTCACACATACAATCTGAAATATCAATAGATATTATCCAATTGCAGTCCAATCATAAGGTATTTTTCAAAGAGTCTTGATGGAAACAACTATCATATATATTGCATTAATTATGAGGCTAATGTTAGAGTGGATTGTAATCCATTTTCTATACAGTCGTCAAAATTACATTTAGCATCTGCCGTTGCCATAATAAGACGGTTTTATTTCTATTGCATTAAGTCCCAAAACACGTTGTTGTGATCATGGAAAACAAACCAAACAAAACCAAACAAAATAATTCAATAGTAACCTCAGTTAAATATGCAAGTTCTCAAAATGGTATTTGTAGAACCAAGGATCATAGCGGAACAGAGTCATTTAGAATCGTGCAAATCATTGCAGTGAAGATTAGATACATGAAGGCAGAATTATCATCGCGTTCTAGAATGTGGGATAAAAATGTACTCACTCGTTTGGATTTGTTGAATCTTCGCTCATTTTTTCTCACGGGGATCCAAATCCTAGCAATAGCATCGAGGACGCAGTGACGGCGGGGAAATAAACCGCAAATATCACCATTTTCTTTCGCATAAAATCACTAGATATTGTATAAAAGTTAATTGTCTTACAATGGCGCATGCATAACTGAGCTCTTTTAGGAAAACCAAGTAGCCTAGCTAATTTTGTAACTCAATTGCGAGGAGGAATGACAACCGATTATTAATTTGATTTTCCCTGGAAGTAAAATCCAACCACAACAAAATGCACATCTTCGTCATCCTCTTCGGTAAAATGAAATCCAATGCGTTCAGAAGCTAAAAAGTGTACAAAATAAAACCGACATTTGGCACGTTATTAGTGGCTAGCTATCGAGCATTCCCCTCTCCAACTTCAGGTCCAGGACAACACTTAAAAAGCGCTGGTTGGTCCGTCAATGTGTCGGTGTACGTTGAATTATAGCCTCCACAGCTAGAAAAAGGTACAACATAATTTATATTAAGAAATTGAAATACAAAAGGCAAATACAGTGAGTTACATTTTCCCCAAGAAGTTGTTGGACATCTGCTTTAATCGAACTCCATTTTCAACTCGAGCAATGAACATCGGAAAACTGGGCGGAAGCGTCGACCACCAGTTTTACAATGAAATCCTTCCGCGTGGCTGCAAAAAAATACATATGCTATGTCAAAGGATTCTCAACTATAAATTCTATTGTTTACATCAACTCTAACCATATGTGAGAAAAATGTGATAAAATATGCCTGTGTCATTAGGCATATATTCGGATTATTTATATCCAAAATTGACCTAAAGTAGTCCCTGCACTTCCCAATAGAAGTTTCCCTTCAATCACGCAGTGATACAAAAAAAGGAAGCGTCTGTGTGATAGCACGAAAAAATAAAAAAAAATCTGTGAGAAGGATTGTGTATGTGATACCACCATGAATAGGCTATCATGTGTAGATTATGTTGGTGTGGGTTACATTTCGCGCCTTTAGCGTCACAGAAAACAACTGCTTTCATACTGGAAGACTAGTGCTATAAAATGGAGGAGATTGTATAGACATATGAGCCGAATACATGGGGCAGCACGTGGAATTACATCAGATTCCACTTAATGATTTCAAATAACAGAGAACGAAGGCTACAGCTGTATTCTTCAATCGTTTTCTCATTCATTGGCTGTAGGCTTGATCTCAAGAGTAGGTCTGAGGCCAGATATGTGAATGATGATGAATGTAATTTGTTTGAATTCCAGAAAATTATTGTTTCATGTTGACATCACCATGATGGGAAGTGTTAAAAAGAATCCAGAAAATTATATTGTATCTGCAGTGACTTTTTGATCCGGCCAGGTAAATGAGTAATCTTCAATATATTTGCTTCGGGACAGAATATCCGTTTTGACCGTCTTCTTGGATGCACAAGGTGATACTAATAGACAACAATATAAACATGATTGCGATCGAAATTACATTTGAAGACAGAGAATAAAGTTAGCCAATTAGTTTTGCCTTTCACAGCCATAGCTTTATAAAATAATAGATTATTTTATAAAATTACATTAACCAGCAAGTGTAAGTAAACCTTTGAAAAACACTACCCACTCATATTCACAGATCTTTAACTTTATTATGATTATTGTATTGTTCTAACTGCATGTTTCTCCAAAAGATAGTGTGAATGTAGTATATCGTGCTATTACATTGTCATTCTGCAAACAACCATTGGACATTTTTATTTTGTGACATAAAGACAGCCAGAAAACAAAAGCAATACCAATTGACAATTTAACCCCAAATTCATATGATATGCATTCATCTTATTCACTCCTGTGAGATGTCATATGCCATGAGAAACCAATGGGGTGGTTATATAAGACTTTAACGCTATTGGATTTCTGTGCTGTCTGGAATAGCGAGAAATCGGGCTAAATGATTCTGCCCGGTTGTCATAGTGACAGTATGTTGTGTGAGAAGTTTCTTTGTATTTCACTGACTCCCATACAGCTTGTTTTATACAGCTGATATTTAAGGCTGTGGCACAAACTGTAGTCGTCACTAGTTACCACAGCCACAAAGTCATACTTTTGGCTAAATCCCGCCTATTTCTACAATTTCTCTTCTTAAAGTTAGATTTTATACCTAACCCTAAATTTAACCACACTGCTAACTTTATACCTAACATTAACCTTAAATTAAGACACCAAAATAAATTGCTGCTGATATTCTTGGAACAAGTTATTTTTAATTTATTTACAAAAAAATCAATATGGTTCAGACTCAATTGCCATGTTATTTGCAGTCTTATAAGCATGTTGATGTCACCAAACAGACCTTTGTGGCAATGGGTTTATAAAATGTATTCAATTTGAAAAGTATGTTACAGTAGTACACTTTTCACCCCTCCTTTAATAGAATTGAGTGTCCTCATGTTTAGGCTTAGGTCCACAAGCGCAAATAAAGTGTCCCTTGTTTCATTTGAGCAGTAAAACAATGACCATCTTTGAATTTCTCCTCTAGCATTGCCTCTATACTTTGGAGGACTATTCAGAGTTCAGGAAGTCAGTTTGTTTTCTCATCTCACAAATATGGATGGCCTAATGCATTTCCTGTGTTGTTCACACACAACATAGTGTACAGAGCACAAGGGCAACAGGATGTTTAGCTCAAAGGGAAAAGCCTCATTGCGCTACTTCCCTCACATAGAGCAATCAGGGTCACCCGTTAAAGGAGATATATAACATAATGAATCAATATGATTTTCAATGGTGACCTCAATACCTGAAGATTAGATCTAGAGCAGTGTTACCTACTCAAGTTTTAAGGGAGCAACGACTCATAGTATTTTATAAACACATATCATAGATGCAGTAGATTAAGTAACTCACTCACATACTGCAAGAATGCACACCAACATTGAAAACATTCCAAGGAAAGTAAGTTCTAAAAGTCAGGATGGTGTAAAGCAGGACACACATTGACACACACAGCTTAGGGACACAACGTATCTACTGAAGGACGATGAAGTTGCTCAAGGTGTAACGTCCAAACTAAGTTGCGTTCTATTCAAAGCAGCACCGGTTTCTAGCTCTCATGCATGACCACAATCAGGTGACGACCTCAAACTCAAGTGATCACTAGCGTAAGCAGCAGAGTGATCTAGAGTACACAGTCAACCTCCGGTCACAAGTGAAGGGAAGTGAAGGTCCCTCTTTGTATGAACATTATGGAGAGAACAGGATGTGTGTGTACATCATCAGACATTCAGTCTGCGAGACCACTTAGAGCCCATAGACAGTAAGGTAAACAACAACTCCTAAAGACACTAATCTAAGGATCCTCTGCCTTTTTATCTACATTGTGTCCCTCCCACTCTTGTTTATTTGATTTGAACCACACCGGTTTGGTTCCCTTTATGTTCCTGTTGATGTTGTTGATTCCTGTTTCCCAATAGCATACCTGTGGTGGAGCAACTCCGTTCCCCTCAACCCATTCTTAAATCTGCAGATCTCCCCTTCAGTTTGCCATCTAACCAGACAATGTACTAGCCTAGTGTAAGGGCTGGGCCTGTGCCCAACTCAATAGAGAGGAGGGGCTTTAAACCAGAGGTGCTGTTTAAAGGGCTGCGAGCTGAACACAACAATGCATACCTATGATTAGTGTGGGTATGGCCTCGGAAGCCTGTGGCAGCCAGGCATGCTAATTGCTCTGTGGCCGGCGGAAAAGGTGTAGCTGTTCCAAGGAGAGGAAGTGCAAAGCCTTCAGGCATGTTTGACTACTGCCTATGTACAGTTAAAGTCGGAAGTTTATATACACTTAGGTTGGAGTCATTCAAACTCGTTTTTCAACCATTTAAACTCGTTTTTCAACCACTCCACATATTTCTTGTGAAACAAACTATAGTTTTGGCAAGTCAGTTAGGACATCTACTTTGTGCATGACACAAGTCATTTTTTGTTTACAGACAGATTATTTCACTTATAATTCACTGTATCACAATTCCAGTGGGTCAGAAGTGTCACGAATCCCGCTTCCTGAGTCTGTTTTTGCCTGTGTTCTGTCCTGGAGTGTTTTTTCCGGTGTCCTGGAACGCACCCTGTCTGGTTGCCGGGCGACGTAGCTAGTTGGAGGATCTCTGAGTACCCGCACCTGTATCCCATCAGCTATCTGCACACCTGGTCCTGATCATCACCCCTCCACTTCATAAGCGCTGACCTGACATCCATTCCCTGCTGGATCGTTAGCCATGAACAGTATGTTGTGCCAGCGTATCAGCCTCCAGTTTGATAGAGTTTGTTTTGTTGTTTTGTACGTCTTGCTTGCCTTGAACTCACCTCCCTTTTTTCTGTCTACAGTCATTCACCCGGAACACTCATCCCATCCCTACCTGGTCGTCGGTGACTTCAGTTACTTCCTTGGATCTGCCTATTCAATCCCATCAACTCACCTCCGCTGCCCGCTCCGCCACTTGGATTTTTCTATCACTACATTTAAACTTGTAAATAAATACTCACCTTCGTCTTACTCTCCTTGTCCTGGTCTGCTTCTGGGTTCTACTTTAGAAAACCGTGACAAGAAGTTTACATACACGAAGTTGACTGTGCCTTTAAACAGCTTGGACAATTCCAGAAAATGATGTAATGGCTTTAGAAGCTTCTGTTAGGCTAATTGACATCATTTGAGTCAATTGGAGGTGTACCTGTGGATGTATTTCAAGGCCTACCTTCAAACTCAGTGCCTCTTTGCTTGACATCATGGGAAAATCAAAAGAAATCAGCCAAGACCCCAGAAAAAAAATGTAGACCTCCGCAAGTCTGGTTCATCCTTGGGAGCAATTTCCAAACATCTGAAGGTACCACGTTCATCAGTACAAACAGTAGTACGCAAGTATAAACACCATGGGACTACGCAACCGTCATACCACTCAGGAAGGAGACGCTTTCTGTCTCCTAGAGATGAACGTACTTTGGTGCGAATTGTGCAAATCAATCCAAGAACAACGGCAAAGGACCTTGTGAAGATGCTGGAGAAAACAGATACAAAATTATAGAACATTTGTGGGCAGAACTGAAAAAGTGTGTGCGAGCAAGGAGACCTACAAACCTGACTCAGTTACACCAGCTCTGTCAGGAGGAATGTGCCAAAATTCACCCAACTTATTGTGGGAAGCTTGTGGAAGGCTACCCAAAACGTTTGACCCAAGTTAAACAATTATAAAGGCAATGCTACCAAATACTAATTGAGTGAATGTAAACTTCTGTCACGATCGTTATAATGAGTGGACCAAAGCGCAGTGTGATCTGGGTTCCACATCTTTTTATTACTAGGTGAAACTCACAGCAAAACAAAAACAATAAATCTCAAAATGAAACGTGAAGCTAACAATAGTGCTAACAGGCAACTATCCATAGTCAAGATCCCACAAAGCACAAAGGGGAAATGGCTGCCTAAATATGATCCCCAATCAGAGACAACGGCAAACAGCTGCCTCTGATTGGGAACCATACCTGGCCAACATAGAAACATAATCCCCTAGATGACCCACCCTAGTCACACCCCGACCTAACCAACATAGAGAATAAAAAGCTCTCTATGGTCAGGGCGTGACAGTACCCCCCCCCCCCAAAGGTGCGGACTCCGACCGCAAAACCTGACTCAATAGGGGAGGGTCCGGGTGGGCATCTACCGCCGGGGACTCCAGACCGTGGATCGTCGCCGGAGGAACCGGACCGTGGATCGTCGCCGGAGGAACCGGACCATGGGTCGTCGCCGGGGACTCCAAACCGTGGATCGTCGCCGGGACTCCGGACCGTAGATCGTCGCCGGGGACTCCGGACCGTGGTTCGTCGCCCGGGGACTCTAGACCATGGTTCGTCGCCGGAGGCTCCGGACCGTAGATCGTCGACTGAGAACCCCCGCCGGAGGCTCCGGACCTCAGACCGTCGCTGGAGGCTCCGGACCGCAGACCGTCGCTGGAGGCTCCGGACCGCCGACCGTCGCTGGAGTCTCCGGACCGCCGACCGTCGCTGGAGGCTCCGGACCGCGGACCGTCTCAGGAGGTTCCGGACTGTGAAACGTCGCCGGAAGCTCCGGACTGGGAACTGTCGCCGGAAGCTTGGTACGTGGGGCCGGCACTGCACTCAGGGCGAGTGCGGTGAAGAGGCACAGGACGTACTGGACTGTGGAGGCACACTGGAGGCCTGATGCGTGGAGCCGGTACAGGTGGCACCAAGCTGGTGACACGCACCTCAGGGCGAGTGCGGGGAGGAGGCACAGGACGTACTGGACTGTAGAGGTGCACTGGAGGCCTGAAGCGTGGGGCCGGTACAGGTGGCACCGGGCTGGTGACACGCAACTCAGGGCGAGTGCGGGGAGGAGGCAAAGGACGCACTGGACTGTGATGGCGCACTGGAGTCCTGAAGCGTGGGGCCGGTACAGGTGGCACCGGGCTGGTGACACGCACTTCAGGGGGCGAGTGCGAGGAGCAGGAACAGGACGGACCTGACTGGGAAAGCTCAATTGAGGGAGAGTGCGAGGAGCAGGAACAGGGCTGTGGAATGGGAATGTGATGAAAGAAATAAAAGCTGAAATAAATCATTCTCTCTACTATTATTCTGACATTTCGCATAGCTAAAAGAAAGTGGTGATCTTAACTGACCTAAGACATGGAGTTTTTACTAGGATTAAATGTCAGGAATTGTGAAAAACAGAGTTTAAATGTTTTTGGCTAAGGTGTATGTAAACTTCCGAATTCAACTGTATGTAGGACTGCCTGTGGGACTGCCTGTGGGACTTTTTTAACCGAACGTGACTAAAACTGGTTTAGTGTAGACAAAGACAACACTGCATGGTAATATTGAGGTACCTTTTAGGTACATTAGTAGTGACATGTGACTATGAGTTCATGTGTTGGACCTGTTGTTGAGCCTCTAATGGGAGTGTGCTTATCCAGGGAATGTGCCAGTTAGAGGATCTGGTTAAATGGATGTGTAAAGTGTGTCAACAGTGTCATGCTTAGGAATTATACACATGACAAGGATGTATAATATCTGAAATAAAGTATGTGGACACCTGCTCGTCTAACATCTCATTCCAAAATCATGGGCATTAATATGGAGTTGGTCCCCCTTTGCTGCTAGAGTATAACTCTCCTGGGAAGGCTTTCCACTAGATGTAGGAACATTGCTGCGGGGACTTGCTTCCATTCAGCCACAAGAGCATTAGTGAGATCGGGCAATGATGTTGGGCGATTAGGCCTGGCTTGCAGTCGGCGTTCCAATTCATCCCAAAAGTGTTCGATGAGGTTGAGGTCAGGGCTCTGTGCAGACCAGTCTTCCACACCGATCTCGACAAACCATTTCTGTATGGACCTCACTTTGTGCATGGGGGCATTGTCATGCTGAAACAGGAAAGAGCCTTCCCCAAACAGTTACTACAAATTTGGAAGTACGGAATCGTCTAGAATATCATTGTAAGCTGTAGCGTTAAGATTTCCCTTCACTGGAACTAAGGGGCCTAACCCAAACCATGAAAAACAGCCCCAGACCATTATTCTTCCTCCACCAAACGTTACAGTTGCCACTATGCATTCGGGCAGATAGCGATGTCCTGGCATATGCCAAACCCAGATTCATCCGTCGAACTGCCAGATCGTGAAGTGTGATTCATCACTCCAGAAAACGCATTTCCACTGTTCCAGAGTCAGTGAGCTTTACACCCCTCCAGCATACAATTGGGATTGCACATGGTTATCTTAGGCTTGTTTGTGGCTGCTCATTTCATGAAGCTCCCGACGAACAGTTCTTGTGCTGACGTTGCTTCCAGAGGCAGTTTGGAACTCTGTATTGAGTGTTGCAACCAAGGACAGACGATTTGTACGCACTTCAGCACTCGGCGGTCCTGTTGTTGCTCCTAGACGTTGTTGCTCCTAGACGTTTCCACTTCACAATATCAGCACTTACAGTTGACCGGGGAAGCTCTAGCAGTGCAGAAATTTGACGAACTGACTTGTTGGAAAGGTGGCATTCTATGACAGTGCCACGTTGAAAGTCACTGAGCTCTTCAGTAAGGCCATTCTATTGCCAATTTTTGTCTATGGAGATTGCATGGTTGTGTGCTTAATTTTATACACTTGTCAGCAATGGGTGTGGCTGAAATAACCAAATCCACTAATTTGAAGGGGTGTCCACATACTTTTGTAGATACAGTGCAAATTCAAATGGAGGGTCATTGCTGTGAAGCCCTTGCGAGAGAGAAATGCTTATAATGGATGGCCCCAGCTAGGATAATAGGTAGAATGTGAACTATGTGTGTCTATGTGACCATCCATGATGATGTTGGGTAAGGAGATAAGTAATTTACCCCGCTATGAGGATATAATAACACTTTAAATGCCATTCAGAAGACACATGAGGGATGTGCTTGACCAGATTGGAAAAGCTCCTGTTTAGTTCAGCAAGATACTGCACTGTGGGCTTATAGGAAATGAATACTTGGACTCTTTGTTTTCATTTCACCTACAATGGGCCTTTCCTAGACTAGTTTCCGTGTTTGTATCCTATGTTAGTGTTATTGAAACCTGAGCCTGCTAAATGGGGGAACTGTGTTTTTGGTAAGGTGGACAGACCTTTGTTGCTTGGGGGGGGGGTTGATTTGGGCGGCTGCAGTTCATTTGGCTTCCCTGTAATCATCCGACCCCACCGTATAAAAGGGATTATTGAACATGTTGGTGAGGAAGTTACAGATGACTCTTTATCACTCTCATGGGGATGTTACGGAGAGCAGCGAAAGAGCGAGAGAGAGAGCAAGAAAGAGAAAGACACTGAGACTGAGAGAGACACAGAGAGGCACATCGATACAGCCAATATGACAAATAAATTGACCAACATTGCAGAGATTAATCTGAAATTTCAGAAGCTGGTCCATTTTAAGCACAGTTTAACTTGGGTTTTTCACGCAAAAATATCACTGTCTGGCTAATAATGGGGGTCTCAAGGAAGAAAATGGGCTGGTGTACTACTGGTTTCAATTGAAGTCCCCCAGTGCTTAATCTGGCCCGGAGATGTTTCCGCTCTCCCCACAATCCCAGAGGAGGACTCACTGACTGATAGCGCTGAGTCACTCATGACTCCTCATCTTACTCTATGCAAGAATATTTAAATATTTTTTTCTCCCACTTCAGCTGTGTGATCCCCCCTTCCTCCCTCATCCTCCCCTCTTCATCTGGGAATCACAACATCTGAAAAATCACCACTTCCCGCTCCATAAAGAGTCGCATTGTGCCCAGATTATTTGATTGTTTTCAGATGTTGAAGCTCTTCCTACACAAAAGAAGAAGAGAAAAGAGGAAGAACAGGGACCTGTCCAGAAAAGCCTCTCCGGGGCCTCCTAGCCACCGGGGGTGGGTGGGGAGACACATGGGGATCGGCGGAGGCAACCGAAGGGGTGGCATGCGGAGAGCAAAGGGACAAGCTTGGTGCTGGGTGGGGGCGACAATTCAGGGATGAAAAATTTGTCGTATGGAAATGGATGAGTAGTGGGCAGGGGTGGGGATGAGGTGGGAATTGGCCCCCTCTACCAGCATACGTGAACAGGGATGGAGGGATGGAAGGAGAGGAGTGGTGGAAGAAGAGGGAAAGGGGTGGGGGAGATGCAGGAATAGGGGGAAGCGAGAAGAACCGTGAAGGGTGTATAGTCTGCCAAGAATGTATAGTCTGCCATGCCAGGGAATAATGGGTATGATTCAGGGCTTTTCAAGCATGGAGTCCCGTGCTTGTCAAATAGCATGTAACCAGCAGACTTTTGTGTGAGGATTGAGTAGTGTGGAGGGGAAGCAACAGACTCACGCTGAATGGCGCTTTTGTTTCTGAGGCTGTTGCGGCTTTTTACATTTGACCAAGCCTTCAGGAGAGCAGAGGAAGTAGATATCAGGCCTTTGCCTTGTGATTCCTGTAGAGCTCAGAGACGGAGGCAGCAAACCTGGTGATGAGAAAGAACAAGTGAGAAAAGGACTCCTACTGTGTAGTGCCACACACACACACACACACACACACACACACACACACACACACACACACACACACACACACACACACACACACACACACACACACACACACACACACACACACACACACACACACACACACACACACACACACACACACACACACACACTCCACCCCCGTCTGCCCTGTCCATGTGTGACTCACAGCACATCAGCAGCAGCACCGTGAGAACTTCAAAAAGAGTCTGGCTGTACATTCACCGTGTATTCAACCCCTGCTCTTTAAATAGCTCTGCCTCCAAACAGAAAAATCCATGCATTAGAAATGACTGAATCATACATGAATTAAAGAGACACAGTACTCAAAGGAGTGCTGCACAGACAATGGCATTTTGTCTCACCCTTCCCTACATATCATATGTGTATGACAGTGGAGGCTGGTGGGAGGAGCTATAGGAGGATGGGCTCATTGTAATGGCTGGAATGGAATAAATGGAATGGAGTCAAGCATGTGATTTCCATATGTTTGATGTGTTTGATACCGTTCCATCGATTACCTTCCAGCCAATACAATGAGCCCATCCTCCTATAGCTCCTCCCACTAGCCACCACTGGTGTATGATGCATTTATGGGAACAGTGTGTGTGTTTATTTGAGTGGTGCTCTCTGCGTGTGTGTGTATGCGCGCATGTGTGTGTGTGTCATGTGTATATGTGTGTGTACATGTGTGTGTTTTGGCCCCACCTCACAGAGCGGAATGCACCTGGCCTGACAGGCAGACGGTGGAATGCTGCAGGCCCGCCTCTCACCAAGGGAGGCTGGGCTGCAGGCCCTCTCTCTTTCTCTCTACTGCACAGAGATCCAGATACACCCCCCCCCCCCCCCCCCCCCCCCCCACACACACACACACACATACACAGTCTTTAGGCTAGGGTCAGCCTGTAGCCAAGGGCTCCACATGCACCTGTGTGTGTGTGTGTGTGTTTGTGTGTGTGAGAGAGAGTGTGTGTGTGTGTGTGTGTGTGTGTGTGTGTGTGTGTGTGTGTGTGTGTGTGTGTGTGTGTGTGTGTGTGTGTGTCTGGTCGATTGTGCCTCCCTGCCTGCCTGTGCGTGTTTGTGCTTGGATGAACAAATGTATCTGGAGTGCAACCTGAGAGCAATTCATTTTTCCTTTGGAGCAGAAGCTGTGTAATTTTCATTGCTTCACGCATTGTAATTAAGTCATTCCATGGTGCTGCAAATTCCAACCAACAAAGTGAGTTTACAGCTTCTTTTAGGAACTGCCAGATCTCTCCCCCTGCACTCTTCAGCTCAACTCCGCTTACCCTTACTCTCATCATCTACTTTCTGATCCCGGTGCGTGTGTGTTTGTGTGTGTCTGTGTGTGTGTGTATGCATGCGTGTGCACACTAAGTGTAACTGTATTATACACTCTTAGGGGGGAAAAATGATATCTACAACCTTAAAGGTTTCTTTGGCTGTCCCCATAGGAAAACACCTTTGAATTACCCTTTTTGGTAAGATTCGGGGTCCTGACAAATTTCATTATCTGGACAAAGTTCAGCTCTGCTGGGAAAAAATAATGCGATTCCAGGGACCAAACCTCTGGGAATACACGTTCACTAAAATGGATCACTCCTACAGACACGTGGCTTGCAATATAAAACAGGCAGACAGGCATCGAGGCATTCAGTTACTGTTCGATTGAATGTTAGAATGGTCAAAACGAGTGACCTAATCAACTTTGAGTGTGGTATGATTGTCAGTGCCAGGCACGCCGGATCCAGTATCTCTGAAACGGCCGCCCTCATGGCCTTTTCACGCACGATAATGCATAGGGTTTCTCAAGAATGGTGCGACAAACAAAAATCATTCAGTCAGCGGCAGTCCTGTGGGCGAAAACAGCTTGTTGATGAAAGAGGTGGAAGAAGAATGCCTAGAATCGTGCAAGCTAACGGGAGGGTCACAAACAGGCAAATAACGACGCAGTACAACAGTGGTGTGAACGGTATCCTGTGGGCGAAACAGCTTGTTGGTGAGAGAGGTTGAAGGAGAACAGAATCTTAGAATGCACAACTTGTCGATATTTGTCACGGATGGGCTATTCCAGCAGACGACCACACCGGGTTCCACTCCTATCAGCTAAAAACAAGAAGAAGCGGCTCCAGCGGGCACGCGAACACCAACACTGGACAATTAAGGAGTGGAAAAACATTGCCTGGTTCAACGAATCCGGGTTCCTGTTGGGTCATGCTGATTGCAGTCTGGATTTGGTGTAAGCAGCATGAGTCCATGGACCCATTCTGCCTGGTGTCAACGGTACAGGCTGGTGCCACTGATGTATTGTCGTCCAATCTGCAGCAACCCAACACTAGATGGGTGTACCTACTAACCTGGCCGGTGAGTGTATGTTTGGTTGCATATTAATTAAAGGTGGAAGCAAATGATGAAGGATCTGATATTCTTCTTCATACTTGTAATGGTTAAGGCTAGGTTTGGTAGTAGGATAATCTGACCCTAGATCTGTAGTATTGGTGCAACTTCTACTTAAATGTACCCTTTTTAGCCCTTTTTAGTGATATTGGATGTGGCACAAATAGCACAAGACACACACTGCTTTCAATGAAGAGTCCCTCCATCCACATGATTCAAATGCATTTCAGGAAGGAGGCCTTCTGCACTCTGTTCTCCCCTCCTAAAAGATTTGTTTTATTTTTTGAAGAGAGGAGCTATAAAAAGAAAGCCTTCGCATAGTGCCGTCTTTCAGGGGCAATTTGCTGCATGGCAGTCTTGAGACTCGCAGAGCCAATTGATTTTTGCATTGCTTTTCTGATCCTTTGCACAGCACCAGGATTTTAGGATTTGTTTTCTCAAACGGTACAAATAAGCAGGGGCTGTCTGTTTGTTTGGGATGAAAAAAGGGGGAGAAAGGGGTGAGGGGGGAAAGCAACCCAAGGGGTGCTCCCCTCCTTTTGGGGCCTGTTGCATTGACTCTGACCGTGGTTAGAAAGCAAACTCAAAGCGTCTCCTTTCACATTTAAAGTGGCTTTATGTGGGCTGACAGTGGTGCTGAGCTGACTGACAGAGGCTTGGTGTCACACAGACCCAGCTCAGACCCAGCACAGCCCCCAGCTCCCCCAGTGCTGGAGCCTGGTGGGGCTTATTCTCTCAACTCAGGTTTTAGATGGGAAATGGCAGATTTCACTGTTTAGTCAAATAGAGTGAGCGTGCGTGTGGCGGGGGGAGTACACAGTGCACACGCAGATGTTGGGTGTGCCTGTATGTGCTTGTTTGTATGTGCTTGTGATGAATTGCTTTTGCATGTGAACGTGGAAGAGAAAAAACGTGTGCCGATACAGTGACTAGGTAGATGTGGTGATGAACAACCAGCAGCACTGTTGCTAAGTTAAATATGAACTACTTTCTTGTATAAGGTTGTTTTGTGGTCTCTAATGCCACCTAGTGTAAAGAGAACCTAAGTGCTATAAAATGATTGACCATAGATTGTAAAACAAATTAAACTGATGTAGGCTACTTATTACCTTTTGTCTATTTGCTTTTTAAAATATCCTCTGAATTTGGAAAATGGCTTTAAGTTATTGTGCAAAAGAGTGACATACTTAGGAAATTGTCCCTAAAGAGGGTTCTCTGGATCTTGAAGGCGTGAGTAGGCACAGATATCATCAACCCCCATACTAGGCTTATTGTCCAACTAAATTTTATCAACTTTATCAAATGCTTGCTGCAGTCGTAGCCTCGATGAGTCACAGTGCAGAGGATTCCACTGCATATCATTTCCAATAGAGGTCGCTAATGCACCTAGTCAGAACCATACATGTTACAGTGATAAAGAGGACCCATCCTTGGCTCTTGCAACCTTAGTTTACTCTAATCCCTGATCATTGAAACACACTTCCTGATCGGAATGTGCCATCAGCGTTTTTATTAGAAGCCACCAACCAGATTATTATACTATCATCCTTGTATCTTGATTCCAGTTAATCTTTTACTACCAATATTTAGGGCCCTGAGTGTTTCCTGACTGTGTATAGGGATCTGCCATGCCATTCTTTGTGTATGTAGCCTATGTAATGGTTATCATAGCATTGTGGGATCATGTATCCACTCTTAGCTTCAGACACAGTGCTCTTCACATTCACACTAATCCATCGGTCTGAATCCCTCTTCAAAGAGTGCAGTCAAACGGAAGAAATGGCCTGTAAGTCACCTTGGAGGAGGGAATCCACTGAGCTGGGATAGCGCAATTATAAACACTGGGGCTAATTCATTAGCACATGATTTCTCACTCTTAATGAAAGCCTGTGCCTGGGGGTACCTCTGTCTGGGCACTGTGGGCACCTCTGTCTGGGCACTGTGGGCCTGCCCCAGACCTTTTGTCGCTTGTGTGTTTGTGTCAAAGGAGGCTGGTGGGAGGAGCTATAGGAGGACATGGTCATTGTTATGGCTGGAATGTAATAAATGGAACGGAGTCAAACGTGGTTTCCGTATGTTTGATGTGTTTTATACCCAGTGGTGGAAAAAGTACTCAATTGTCATACTTGAGTAAAAGTAAAGATGACTTAAAGTATCTGGTTTTAAATATACTTTAGTAGCAAAAGTAAATGTAATTGCTAAAATATACTTATGTATCAAAAAGTATAAATAATTTTATATTCCTTATATTAACCTAACCAGACGGCACAATTTTCAGATAGCCAGGGGCATGCGCCAACACGCAGACATAATTTACAAAAGAAGCAGTTGTGTTTAACGTCGCAATTCAGCGGCTCAGACACGAGACTTATGTGGCAGGGACTACAGACAATCACGGACTACAAAAGGAAAACCAGCCACGTGGCCAAGACCGACGTCTTGCTTCCGGACAGGCTAAACACATTCTTCGCATGCTTTGAGGATAACACAGTGCCACAGACAGGGCCCGCTACCAAGGACTGTGGGCTCACCTTCTATGTGGCCGACGTGAATAAAAATGTAAACGTGTTAACCCTCACAAGGTTGTCGGCCCAGACGGCATCCCTAGCCGCGTCCTCAGAGCATGCGCAGACCAGCTGGCTGGTATGTTTACGGGCATATTCAATCTCTCCCTATCCCAGTCTGCTGTCCCCACATGCTTCAAGATGGCCACCATTGTTCCTGTACCCAAGAAGGCAAAGGTAACTGAACTAAATGACTATTCCCTCGTAGCAATCCCTTCTGTCATCATAAAGTACCTTGAGAGACTAGTCAAGGATCATATCACCTCTACCTTACCTGCCACCCTAGACTCACTTCAATTTGCTTACCGCCCCAATAGATCCACAGACAATGCAATGGCCATCACTCTGCATACTGCCCTATCCCACCTGGACAAGAGGAATACCTATGTAAGAATGCTGTTTATTGACAATAGCTCAGCATTCAACACCATAGCACCCTCCAAGCTCATCCTTAAGCTTGAGGCCCTGGGTCTGAACCTCTCCCTGTGCAACTGGGTCCTGGACTTTCTGACGGGCCACCCCCAGGTGGTGAAGGTAGGAAACATCACCTCCACTCTGCTGATCCTCAACACTGGGGCCCCACAAGGGTGCGCGCTCAGCCCCCTACTGTAATCCCTTTTCACCCATGAGTGCGTGGCCAAGCATGCCTCCAACTCAATCATCAAGTTTGCAGACGACACAACAGTAGTGGGCTTGATTACCAACGATAACGAGACAGCCTACAGGGAGGAGGTGAGGGCTCTGGAAGTGTGGTACCTGGAAAACAACCTCTCACTTAACGTCAACAAAACAAAGGAGATGATTGTGGATTTCAGGAAACAGCAGAGGGTGGACCCCCCCAATCTACATTGATGGGACCGCAGTGGAGTAGGTGGAAAGCTTCAAGATCCTTGGCGTACACATCACTGACAAACTGAAATGGACCACCCACACAGACAGTGTGCTGAAGAAGGCCTCTTCAACCTCAGGAAGCTAAAGAAACGTGGCTTGTCACCTAAAACCCTCACAAACTTTTACAGATGCACAATTGAAAGCATCCTGTCGGCTGTATCACCGCCTGGTATGGCAATTGCACCGCCCGCAACCGCAAGGCTCTCCAGAGGGTGGTGCGGTCTGCCCAACGCATTACCGGGGGCAAACTACCCACCCTCCAGGACACCTACAGCACCCGATGCCACAGGAAGATCAAAAATATCATCAAGGACATCAACCACCCTGAGCCACTGCCTGTTCACCCCGCTATCATCCAGAAGGCAAGGTCAGTATAGGTGCATCAAAGCTGGGACCGAGAGACTGAAAAACAGCTTCTATCTCAAGGCCATTAGACTGTAAAACAATCACTCGCACATTAGAGGCTGCTGCCTATAGGCATAGACTAGAACTCACTGGCTACTTTAAGGAATGGAACACTAGTCACTAATAATGTTAACATATCTTGTGTTACTCATCTCATATGTATATACTGTATTCTGTACTATTCTACGGTATCTTAGTCACTTAATAATGTTTACATATCTTACATTACTCATCTAAATATGTATATACTGTATTCTATACTATTCTAATGTATTTTAGTCCATTCTGCTCTGACATCGCTTGTCCATATACACTACCGTTCAAAAGTTTGGGGTCACTTAGAAATGTCCTAGTTTTTAAAAGAAAAGCTATTTTTTTGTCCATTGAAATAACATCAAATTGTGTAAACATTGTTTATGTTGTAAATGACTATTGTAGCCGGAAACGGCTGATTTTGAATATCTACATAGGTGTACAGAGGCCCATTATCAGCAACCATCACTCCTGTGTTACAATGGCATGTTGTGTTAGCTAATCCAAGTTTATAATTTTAAAAGGCTAATTGATCATTAGAAAACCCTTTTGAAATCATGTTAGCACAGTTGAAAACTGTTGTGCTGATTAAAGAAGCAATAACACTGGCCTTCTTAAGACTAGTTGAGTATCTGGAGCATCAGCATTTGTGGGTTCGATTACAGGCTCAAAATGGCCAGAAACAAAGCACTTTCTTCTGAAACTCGTCAGTCTATTCTTGTTCTGAGAAATGAAGGCTATTCCATGCGAGAAATTGCCAAGAAACTGAAGATCTCGTACAACGCTGTGTACCACTCCCTTCAAATGCTGATATTACTGCACTTTCATAAAGTCTCGTCTAAAACTGAGTTTGTAACCTCAGTGCGTCACAACAAGTAAATGAAGGTTGGGTTTGGATTACAATTATGTCAACAAATCATGCCCCTTTTTGCCAAGCTCCATAGTAAAAAATACTTTAAAGTACTACTGAAGTAGTTTTTTTGTGTAGATGTACTTTAATTTACTATTTATATTTTTGACAACTTTTACTTTTATTTCACTACATTCCTAAAGAAAATTCTGTACTTTTTACTCCACAGATTTTCCCGGACACCCAAAAGTACTACTTACATTTTGAATTCTTAGCAGGACAGGAAAATGGTACAATTCATGCACTAATCAAGAGAACATCCCTGGTCATCCCTACTGCCTCTTACAGTGCATTCGGAAAGTATTCAGACCTCTTGACTTTTTACACACTTTGTTACGTTACAGCCTTATTCTAAAATTGATTAAGTTAAATGTTTTCCTCATCAATCTACACACAATACCCCATAATGACAAAGTGAAAACAGGTTTTTAGAAATTGTAGCAAATTTATATATATAAAAAAAGATACCTTATTTCAGACCCTTTGCTATGAGACTCGAAATTGAGCTCAGGTGCATCCTGTTTCCATTGATCATCCTTGAGATGTTTCTACAACTTGATTGGAGTCCACCTGTGATAAATTCAATTGATTGGACATGATCTGGAAAGGCACACATCTGTCTATATAAGGTCCCACAGATGACAGTGCATGTCAGAGCAAAAACCAAGCCTTGAAGTCGAAGGAATTGTCCGTAGAACTAAGAGACAGGATTGTGTTGAGGCACAGATCTGGGGAAGCGTGTAAAAAAAGTATGCGGCATTGAAGGTCCCCAAGAAGACAGTGGCCTCCATCATTCTTAAATGGAAGAACCACCAAGACTCTTCCTAGAGCTGGCCACCCGGCCAAACTGAGCAATTGGGGGGATTGGTCAGGGGGGTGACCAAGAACCCGATGATCACTCTGACAGAGCTCCAGAGTTCCTCTGTGGAGATGGGAGAACCTTCTAGAAAGACAACCATCTCTGCATCAATCAGGTCTTTATGTTTGAGTGGCCAGACAGAAGCCACTCCTCAGTAAAAGGCACATGACATTCCACTTGAAGTTTGCCAAAAGGCACATAAAGGACTCTCATGCCATGAGAAAAAAGATTCTCTGGTCTGATGAAACCAAGATTGAAATCTTTGGCCTGAATACCAAGTGTCACACCTATAGGAAACCTGGCACCATCCCTACAGTGAAGCGTAGAGGTGGCAGCATCATGCTGTGGGGATATTTTTCAGTGGCAGGGACTGGGAGACTAGTCAGCATTGAGGGAAAGATGAAGTGAGCAAAGTACTGAGATATCCTTGATGAAGACCTGCTCCAGAGCGCTCAGGATATCACGGCTCAGGAAAAGACCTAGATGCAGACAGTTCGAAGTAACAAATGTTTATTACAAAAACAGGGGGCAGGCAAACGACAGGTCAAGGGCAGACAGAGGTCAGTAATCCAGAGCAGAGTCCGAAAGGTACAGAACGGCAGGCAGGCTCAGGGTCAGGGCAGGCAGAATGGTCAAACCGGGAAAACTAGAAAACAGGGACTAGAGAAAAAACAGGAGTACGGGGAAAACACTGGTAGGCTTGACGAGACAAGACGAACTGGCAACAGACAAAAGAGAACACAGGTATAAATACAATAGGGATAATGGGGAAGATGGGTGACACCTGGAGTGGGGTGGAGACAAGCACAAAGACAGGTGAAACAGATCAGGGTGTGACACAGGATGTTTTTCAGCGGCAGGGACTGGGAGTCTAGTCAGGATCGAGGGAAAGACGAACGGAGCAAAGTAAAGAGAGATCCTTGATGAAAACCTGCTCCTGAGCGCTCAGGACCTCAGACTGGGGCAAAGGTTCACCTTCCAACAGGACAACGGCCCTAAGCACGCAGCCAAGACAATGCAGGCGTGGCTTCGGGACAAGTCTCAATGTTCTTGAGTGTCCTAGCCAGAGCCCGGACTTGAACCCATTCTAACATATTTGGAGAGATCTGAAAATAGCTGTGCAGTGGCGCTCCCCATCTAACCAGACAGAGCTTGAGAGGATCTGCAGAGAAAAATGGGATAAAGTCCCCAAATACAGGTGTGCCAAGGTTGCAGCGTCATACCCAAGAAGACTCGAGGCTGTAATCACTGCCAAAGGGGCTTCAACAAAGTACTGAGTAAAGGGTCAGAATACTTCTAAATGTGATATTTCCGTTTTTTTATTTTGATTAAAAACCCGTTTTTGCCTTGTCATTATGGGGTATTGTGTGTAAATTGATGAGGAAAAAACAAACAATTTTATCCATTTTAGAATAAAGCGTAAACAAAATGTGGAAAAAGTCAAGGGGTCTGAATACTTTCTGAATGCACTGTATCTGTCGGACTCACAAAACACAAATACTTTGTTTGTAAATGATGTCAGAGTCCCTGGCTATCCATAAATTAAGGAAACAAGAAAATTGTGCCATCTGGTTTGCTTAATATACTGCTCAAAAAAATAAAGGGAACACTAAAATAACACATCCTAGATCTGAATGAATGAAATATTCGTATTAAATACTTTTTTCTTTACATAGTTGAATGTGCTGACAACAAAATCACACAATTATCAATGGAAATCAAATTTATCAACCCATGGAGGTCTGGATTTGGAGTCACACTCAAAATTAAAGTGGAAAACCACACTACAGGCTGATCCAACTTTGATGTAATGTCCTTAAAACAAGTCAAAATGAGGCTCAGTAGTGTGTGTGGCCTCCACGTGCCTGTATGACCTCCCTACAACGCCTGGGCATGCTCCTGATGAGGTGGCCGATGGTCTCCTGAGGGATTTGAATATATATATATATATATATATCCTATATCCTCCCAGACCTGGACTAAAGCATCCGCCAACTCCTGGAGAGTCTGTGGTGCAACGTGGCGTTGGTGGATGGCGCGAGACATGATGTCCCAGATGTGCTCAATTGGATTCAGGTCTGGGGAACGGGCGGGCCAGTCCATAGCATCAATGCCTTCCTCTTGCAGGAACTGCTGACACACACCAGCCACATGAGGTCTAGCATTG
The DNA here is from genome assembly GCF_016432855.1 of Salvelinus namaycush. Lineage (NCBI taxonomy): Eukaryota > Metazoa > Chordata > Actinopteri > Salmoniformes > Salmonidae > Salvelinus > Salvelinus namaycush. The sequence goes on from NC_052334.1 coordinate 18,567,891, forward strand.
TCTTGCATTAGGAGGAACCCAGGGCCAACCGCACCAGCATTTGGTCTCACAAGGGGTCTGAGGATCTCATCTCGGTACCTAATGGCAGTCAGGCTACCTCTGGCAAGCACATGGAGGGCTGTGCGGCCCCCCAAAGAAATGCCACCCCACACCATGACTGACCCACCGCCAAACCGGTCATGCTGGAGGATGTTGCAGGCAGCAGAACGTTCTCCACGGCGTCTCCAGACTCTGTCACGTCTGTCACATGTGCGTGTGAACCTGCTTTCATCTGTGAAGAGCACAGGGCGCCAGTGGTGAATTTGCCAATCTTGGTGTTCTCTGGCAAATGCCAAACGTCCTGCACGGTGTTGGGCTGTAAGCACAACCCCCACCTGTGGACGTCGGGCCCTCATACCACCCTCATGGAGTCTGTTTCTGACCGTTTGAGCAGACACATGCACATTTGTGGCCTGCTGGAGGTCATTTTGCAGGGCTCTGGCAGTGCTCCTCCTTGCACAAAGGCGGAGGTAGTGGTCCTGCTGCTGGGTTGTTGCCCTCCTACGGCCTCCTCCACGTCTCCTGATGTACTGGCCTGTCTCCTGGTAGCGCCTCCATGCTCTGGACACTACGCTGACAGACACAGCAAACCTTCTTGCCACAGCTCGCATTGATGTGCCATCCTGGATGAGCTGCACTACCTGAGCCACTTGTGTGGGTTGTAGACTCCGTCTCATGCTACCACTAGAGTGAAAGCACCGCCAGCATTCAAAAGTGACCAAAACATCAGCCAGGAAGCATAGGAACTGAGAAGTGGTCTGTGGTCACCACCTGCAGAACCACTCCTTTATTGGGGGTGTCTTGCTAATTGCCTATAATTTCCACCTTTTGTCTATTCCATTTGCACAACAGCATGTGAAATTTATTCTCAATCAGTGTTGCTTCCTAAGTGGACAGTTTGATTTCACAGAAGTGTGATTGACTTGGAGTTACATTGTGTTGTTTAAGTGTTCCCTTTATTTTTTTGAGCAGTGTATAAGGAATTTTAAATGATTTATAATTTTACTTTTGATACTTAAGTATATTTAAAACCAAATACTATTAGACTTTTACTAAGTAGTATTTTACTAGGTGACTTTCACTTTTACTTGAGTCCTTTTCTATGAAAGTATCTTTACTTTTTCCACCACTGCCCTCAGCCCACTTCGCTTGCCTTCATTGAGTGGGGCTCCGTTGTTACATCGTCCCCAACCAATTCGTTGAAAGGATCACGGCCGTTTGAGACGGAAACGGATTGATCATGCAATGCATGCTTCCAGCTAAGTTGAAGATGGGTATATTTTGAAACTAGGCTTCCAGCAGGATGCACAGCCAACAACTATGGTTTGCTTGCCCCTTGGAAAAACCCTATTATACAGAATAGGTGGTTGGAGTTCGTTGGTCCCCAGTGGAGGTGAGTATACCGGTAGATATACCACAGACTGCTGGTTATGTATCTGGTTATGTACAGTGTCTTCTGAAAGTATTCACACCCCTTGACTTTTTCCACATTTTGCTGTTGTTACAGCCTGAATTTTAAATGGATGAAATTGAGATTTTGTGTCACTGGCCGACACACAATACCCCACAATGTTGAAGTGGAATTATGTTTTAACAAGTCACATAATACGTTGCATGGACTCACTCTTTGTGCAATGATGATTTTTGAATGACTACCTCATCTCTTTTGTCATGATTGTGATGTCGCCAGAATGACTTTAGATGCAGTATAACTTTAGCCAGCTAACTATACTGCACTAAAATATAAACGCAACATGCAACAATTTCAACAATGTAACTGAGTTACAGGTCATATAAGGAAATCAGTCAATTGAAATAAATTCTTTAGTGCCTAATCTATGTATTTCACATAACTGGGCAGGGGCGCAGCCATGGGTGGGCCTGAGAGGGCATAGGCCCACCCACTGGGGAGCCAGGCCCGGGCAATCAGAATTTGATTTTCCCCACAAAAGGGCTTTGTTACAGACAGAAATACTCCTCAGTTTCATCAGCTGTCCGGGGTGGCTGGTCTCAGATAATCCTGCAGGTGAAGAAACCGGAAGTGGAGGTCCTGGGTTGGCGTGGTTACACGTGGTCTGGCAACAGCTCTGGTGGACATTCCTGCAGTCAGCATGCCAGTTGCACGCCCCCTCAAAACTTGAGACATCTATGGCATTGTGTTGTGTGACAAAACTGCACCTTTTAGTGGCCTTGCAGTGATCATGCTGTTAGGTGAATGGATTATCTTGGCAGGAGAAATGATCACTAACAGGAATGTAAACAAATTTGTGCAAAAAAATTGAGAAATAAGGTTTCTGGGATCTTTTATTTCAGCTCATGAAACATGGTACCAACACTTTACGTGTTGTGTTTATATTTTTGTTCATTATAAGATTGAGAGGACCACCATATTTTAGCTAGCTAACATTAGCATTGCTAGCTATTTTTGACAAACTTTGCTTGTAACAGCATTTTTTTGAGGGTTTAAAGGTAACCTTCATTTAACTTGGCAAATCAGTTAAGAACAAATTATTTTTTACAATGACGGCCTACACCGGCCTAACCCGGAAAACGCTGTGCCAGTTGCGTGCCCCCTATGGGACTCCCAATTACAGCCGGTTGTGATACAGCCTGGATTTGAACAAGGGTGTCTGTAGTGACACCTCTAGCACTGAGATGCAGTGCCTTAGACCGCTGCGCCACTCGGGAGCCCCAACAGTAATGGCAACATTGCCATCTCTCTAATCTGAATTTGACAACATCCTAAAATGGCAAAGCTGTTTCCTACTCCTTATTTGTCTACTTTAGCGATCTCATTGTATTTACAGTAAGTCAAACCTACTCATTCCAGGAGTTTTCTTATTTTTTCTTACTATTTTCTACATTGTAGAGTAATAGGGAAGACATCAAGACTATGAAATAACACATATGGAATCATGTTGTAAGTGTTAAAAAGTGTTAAACAAATCAAAATATATTTTATATTTAAGATTCCTCAAAGTAGCCACCCTTTGCCTTGATGACAGCACTGCACATAGTCTGGGTAGCCATTTGATTAGCTGTTCAGCAGTCTTATGGCTTGGGGGTAGAAGCTGTTAAGAAGCCTTTTGGACATAGACTTGGCGCTCCGGTACCACTTGGGCTGTAGCAGAGAGAACAGTCTATGACTAGGGTGGCTGGTGTCTTGAGTCATTTTTAAGGACTTCCTCTGACACCGCCTAGTATAGAGGTCCTGGATGGCAGGAAGCTTGGCCCCAGTGATGTACTGGCTCGTATGCACTACTCTTTGTAGCACCTTGTGGTCGGAGTCCCAGCAGTTGCCATACCAGGCGGTGATGTATCCAGCCAGGATGCTCTCGACGGTTTAGCTGCAGAAATGTTTGAGGATCTGAGGACCCATACCAAATCTTTTCAGTCTCCTGAGGGGGAATAGGTACTGCTGTTGCAGTACGCGTCCTGGCCTTGTGAATGTTGACCTGTTTAAAGGTCTTACTCACATCGGCTGCGGAGAGCGTGATCACACAGTCTTCTGGAACAGCTGGTGCTCTCATGCATGTTTCAGTGTTATTTGCCTCAAAGCGAGCATAGAAGTAGTTTAGCTCGTCTGGTAAGCTTGTGTCACTGGGCAGCTCTTGGCTGTGCTTCTGTTTGTAGTCTATAATGGTTTGCAAGCCCTGCCACATCCGACTGGTGTCAGAGCCGGTGTAGTACGATTCGCTCTTAGTCCTGTATTGACGCATTGCCTGTTTGATGGTTCATCGGAGGGCATAGCGGGATTTCTTATAAGCTTCCGGGTTAGAGTCCCGCTCCTTGAAAGCGGCAGCTCTAGCCTTTAACTCAGTGCGGATGTTACCTGTAATCCATGGCTTCTGGTTGGTGTATGTACGTACGGTCACTGTGGGGACAACGTCATTAATGCACTTATTGATGAAGCCAGTGACTGATGTGGTATACTCCTCAATGCCATTGTAGGAATCCCGGAACATATTCCAGTCTGTGCTAGCAAAACAGTCCTGTAGCTTAGCATCTGCTTCATCTGACCACTTTTTTATTGATCTAGTCACTGGTGCTTCCTGCTATCATTTTTTCTTGTAAGCAAGAATCAGGAGGATAGAATTATGGTCAGATTTGCCAAATGGAGGGTGAGGGAGAGCTTTCTATGCATCTCTGTGTGTGGAGTAAAGGTGGTCCAGTTTGGTGGTCCGTTTTCTTGTTTACTTTGGAGGGAATACAGCTCATTCAATGCTGTCTTAGTGCCAGCCTCTGACTGCGGTGGTATGTCAACAGCTACGAAAAATACAGATGAAAACTCTCTCGGTAGATAGTGTGTATAAGGGCACAAGGCGAGACCAAAATGCAGACACAGCAGGCAGATGGTAGAGCTCCGATATTTATTATATCAAAGGGAGTAGGCAAAGGCAGGTCAGGGACAGGCGAAAGTTCAGAAACCAGGTCAGAGTCCAAACAGTACCAGACAATAGGCAGTCTTGAGGTCAGGATAGGCAGGGGTCAGAAACCAGATCCGAGTCCAAAACAGTACAAGGGGATAGGCAGGCTGGTAGTCAGAACAGACAGAGTGGTCATGCAGGCAGGTAGTCAGAACAGGCAGAGGTTGAAACCAGGAGGACTAGAAACAAACAGAGACTGGGAAAAATAGGAGCAAGGAAAAACGTTGGTTGACATGGCAAACAAGACGAACTGGCCCAGAGAGACAGGAAACACAGGGATATACATATACTGTCCCCCGGGGATAATAAGCGACACCTGAAGGGGGTGGAGACAATCACAAGGACAGGTGAACCAGATCAGGGTGTGACGGTGTGGTCTACAGCTTATCATGAGACACTCTACCTCAGGCCAGGAATAGCTTGAAACTTCCTTAGATATCATGCACCAGCTGTTATTTACAAAGATACATAGTCCGCCGCCCCTTGTCTAACCAGACGCCGCTGTTCTATCCTGCCAGTGCAGTGTATAACCAGCTAGCTGTATGTTGATAGTGTCATCGTTCAGCCAAGACTCCGTGAAGCATAAGATATTACAGTTTTGAATGTCCTGTTGGTAGTCTAATCTTCCGCGTAGGTCATCTATTTTATTGTCCAAAGATTGCACGTTTGCTAGCAGAATGGAAGGAAGTGGGAGATTATTAGATCGCCCACGAATTCTCAGAAGCCAGCCCGCCCTCCGGACCCTTTTACTCCGCCTCCTCTTCACGCAAATCACTGGGATCTGGGCATGTTCCCGAGAAAGCAGTATATTGTTCGCGTCGGGCCCGTCAGACTCGTTAACTTCTTGACGCTAGGAGGCAGAATTTTTATGTTTGGAAAAATAACGTTCCCAATGTAAACGGCCTATTTCTCAGGCCCAGATGCTAGAATATGCATATAATTGACAGATTATGATAGAAAACACTCTAAAGTTTCCAAAACTGTCAAAATATGTCTGTGAGTATAACAGAACTGATTTTGCAGGCGAAAACCTGAGGAAATCCAACCCGGAAGTGCCTCTTATTTTGAAAAATCCCTGTTCCATTGCCTGCCTATCCTCCATTTAAAGGGAGATCAACCAGATTCCTTTTCCAATGGCTTCCACAGGTTGTGAACAGTCTTTAGACATAGTTTCAAGATTTTATTCTGAAAAATTAGCGAGATTTATCAAATCGCGTCAGTGTCCTTGATTAGTTCTTGCGTGCGAAAGAGGTATCTCAACATTTTATTTCTGTCTTGTATTGAATAACTTTACCCTCCGGTTGAAATATTATGGATTATTTATGTTAAAAACAAGCTGAGGATTGATTATAAAAACGTTTGACATGTTTCTACGAACTTTACGGATACTATTTGGATTTTTCGTCTGCCCTTCAAGACCGGCACGAGCCTGTGGATTACTGAACATAACGCGCAAACCAAATGGAGGTTTTTGGATATAAAAATCATCTTTATCGAACAAAAGGAACATTTATTGTGTAACTGGGAGTCTCGTGAGTGCAAACATCCGAAGATCATCAAAGGTAAGCGATTAATTTTATTGCTTTTCTGACTTTCGTGACCAATCTACATTGCTGCTAGGTGTTCGTAATGTTTTGTCTAGTGATCGAATAACTCACACAAACGCTTGGATTGCTTTCGCTGTAAAGCATATTTTCAAAAACTGACACGACAGGTGGATTAACAACAAGCTAAACTGTGTTTTGCTATATTGCACTTGTGAATTCTTGAATATAAATATTTTTTGCACATTTTTTTTTATTTGGCGCTCTGCAATTCAGCGGTTGTTGATGACAATTATCCCGCTAAAGGGATCCGTGCGCCAAGAGGTTAACTTCTTGACGCACGGATCCCTTTAGCAGGATCATTTTCGTAAACAACCGCTGAATTGCAGAGTGCCAAATAAAAAAAAGGTTAAAGGAAAAAAAGGATTCTGTCAGTTCGTGGTGAGAAATCGCAGTCCTGATGTCCAGAAGTTATTTTCGGTCATAAGAGATGGTAGCTGCAACATTATGTACAAAATAAGTACAAAATTAAGTTACAAACAACGCAACTAAACAAACTAAAAAACACAATTGTTTGGGGGCACGTAAAACGTCTGCCTTCTACTACGGGGCCATTTTATTATTAGGGATGCAAAAAGACAATACAGACTAACTTGAATTGATGTTCGATAACTCAGGCTCGTGTCACATGCGGAAATGACAACAGACTACAAAGGAAAATCCAGCTGTACTGTGCCCACCAAAGCCACCCTCCCAGACGAACACATTAATACATTCTATGCTCACTTCAAGGCAGACAATACCGAGCCATCCAGGAAGACTCTCATTGCTCTGGACGACCAGGTGCTTTTGTTCTCAGAGGCTGACGTGAGGAAAAGAGCAGGCCCAGATGGCATACCTGGCAGCGTCCTCAGTGTGTGTGCTGACTAGCTGACAGGCATATTTTTGGACACCTTCAACCTGTCCCTGTCCAAGGCTGTAGTTCCCACCTGATTTAAGAAAACCACCATTGTCCTAGTGCCCAAGAATGCCAAGGTGACTATTGCCCCATCACACTCACCTCGCTCATCATCACCTCGCTCAACCCTCATCACGTGCTTCAAGAGGGTAGTCATGGTCCACATCAAGGCTAGAATGCCGGGCACACTAGACCCACTCCAATGTACCTACCGCTCCAACAGATCCACAAAAGATGCAATTTACATCGCTATTCACATTGCCGTAGCACATCTGGACAAGCGGAACACCTATGTGAGAATGCTGTTAATTGACTACAGTTCAGAATTCAACACTATTGTTCCCTCCAAACTTGACTCCAAGCTCAGAGCCCTGGGTCTCGAGACCACCCTCTGCAACTGGATACTGGACTTCCTGATGGTTAGACTACAGGCTGTGAGGATTGGCAAAACCTCCTCCACACTGACTCTTAACACAGGGGCCCCCCAGGGGTGTGTCCTCAGCCCTCTGCTGTACTCCCTGTTCACCAATGACTGTGTGGCTTTGCACGACACCAACTCCATCATCAAGCTTGCTGTTGACACCAATGTTGTATGCTTGATAACCAACAACGATGAGTCAGCCTATAGGGAGGAGGTAAACTGGAGGAGGAGGTAAACTGGGTTTGTGGTGTCATGACAACAACCTCTCCCTCAATGTCAGCAAAACAAAGAGTTGATTGTTGACTTCAGGAAGCAGTGGAGGAACATGCCGTGATCCACATCAACGGGACTGCAGTAGAGAGAGAGGCAAGTTTTAAGTTCCTCTGCGTCCACATCACCGAGGACTTGTCATGGACCAACAACACCACCACTGTTGCCAAGAGGGCGCAACAGTGTCTCTACTTCCTAAGGCAGCTGAAGAAATTCAATATGCCTCCCCAGGTTCTCTCCAAATACTACCGCTGCACCATCAGGAGTGTCCTGACCGGATGCATCACTGCCTGGTGCAGGAATTGCTCCGTCCATGACTGCAAGGCTTAGCAGACATGCACTCAGTCATACACACACCCACACAGACATACACACACACACACACACACACACACACACACACACACACACACACACACACACACACACACACACACACACACACACACACACGTAACAGTATAACTTTAAACCGTCCCATCGCCCCGACCCGGGGACCCTCTGCACACATCAACAACTGACACCCGCGAAGCATCGTTACCCATCGCTCCACAAAGGCCACGGCCCTTGCAGAGCAAGGTGCAACACTACTTCTAGGTTTCAGAGCAAGTGACGTAACTGATTGAAACGCTAGTAGAGCGTACCCGCTAACTAGCTAGCCATTTCACATCCGTTACACTCACCCCCCTTTCAACCTCCTCCTTTTCCGCAGCAACCAGTGATCCGGGTCACGGCACCAATGTAACAGTATAACTTTAAACCGTCCCATCGCCCCGACCCGGGCACGAACCAGGGACCCTCTGCACACATCAACAACTGACACCCACGAAGCATCGTTACCCATCGCTCCACAAAGGCCACGGCCCTTGCAGAGCAAGGTGCAACACTACTTCTAGGTTTCAGAGCAAGTGACGTAACTGATTGAAACGCTAGTAGCGCGTACCCGCTAACTAGCTAGCCATTTCACATCCGTTACACACACACTACAAAAAGTATGTGGACACCTGCTTGTCTAACATCTCATTCCAAAATCATGGGCATTAATATGGAGTTGGTCCCCCCTTTGCTGCTATAACAGCCTTGACACTTCTGGGAAGGCTATGCACTAGATGTTGGAACATTGCTGCGGGGACTTGCTTCCATTCAGCCTCAACAGCATTAGAGAGCTCGTGCACTGATGTTCGGTGATTAGGCCTGGCTTGCAGTCGGCATTCCAATTCATCCCAAAGGTGTTCGATGGGGTGAGGTCAGGGCTCTGTGCATGCACGTCAAGTTCTTCCACACCAATCTCAACAAACTATTTCCGTATGGACCTCGCTTTGTTGCCACAAAGTTTGAAGCACAGAATCGTCTAGAATGTCATTGTATGTTGTAGCGTTAAGATTTCCCTTCACTGGAACTAAGGGGCCTGAACCATGAAAAACAGCCCCAGACCATTATTCCTCCTCCATCAAACTTTACAGTTGGCACTATGCATTGGGGCAGGTAGCATTCTCCTGGCATCCGCCAAACCCAGATTTGTCCATCGGAATGCCATATGGTGAAGCGTGATTCATCACTCCAGAGAACACATTTCCACTGCTCCAGAGTCCAATGGCGGCGAGCTTTACACCACTCCAGCCGACGCTTGGCATTGCACACGGTGATCTTAGGCTTGTGATCTTGTGATCTTAGGCTGCTCGGCCATGGAAACCCATTTCACGAAGCTCCCAACGAACATTTATTGTGCTGACATTGCTTCCAGAGGAAGTTTGGAACTCGGTTCTGAGTGTTGCAACCAAGGACAGACGATTTTTGCCGCTATGCGCTTCAGCACTGGGTGGTCCCGTTCTGTGAGTTTGTGTGGCCTACCACTTCGCGGCTGAGCCATTGTTGCTCCAGACGTTTCCACTTCACAATAACAGTACTTACAGTTGACCGGGGAAGCTCTAGCAGGGCAGAAATTTCTACTTTTGTATACATAGTATTTATACATACATTCATGCTACACACATATCACAACTGCTGCTACCAGACTCTTATTATACTGCTCAATTTATAGTTGTCCCCTATCCACCCCCCTTCTCCAATACGCATGTAAATATTGGACTATAAATTGTGCCTTCCTGTATTATACTTGTGCTAAAAAATGTATTCTATGCTACTGACATTTACCTTATATTTGCTCATATTGATATCTTTTATTATTTCTTATTGTTGTTTGCAGTGTTGAAAAAGAACCTGCAAGTAAGCAGTTTGTTGGACAATTTATGCCATTCGTATCCCGTACATACGACTAATAAAACTTGAAACCACTGTCTATCTATGGAAAAACTGCAGTTATTTTGCAAGTAACATTGCTAAAATCAATGAAATAAAATGAACCTCCTAAAATGTTACCTGTAATGCTAATCTCCTGTAGCCTAATTGTCATCTCCTTACTTTCTAACTGTGGCTGAAAGGGTTGGATTTGACCTAAACTATTTTATATGTCAGCACTTAAAAGGCACGTACAAAATCTGGTATATGGTTTGCCTCGCATACATTGTCTACTGTTATCATTTTAAAGAACATATACCTCAACACGTAAACAATGTGTGAGTTTAGCTATTCTCTGCTTTAGATGACAGATGCCCATAATGCCAGTAACGCCATCATACTGTAGGCCTATGGCTGCATAGGCGATGCTTGCCATATGATAAGCTGCAAAATTGATTCACCATGCTGTAATACTGAGAGAGAGAGTGGTAATCAAATAAAACAGATCTTACAACTAGATGAAAAGGAAATATTAATTTGAGAATACAACACAGAAACATTAAAGACAGAACCCTTTCCCCTCTGTATTGCAGGATTGTTATATGTGATTAGTTAACATTCAAATCAAATCAAGTTTATTTTATATAGCCCTTCGTACATCAGCTAATATCTCGAAGTGCTGTACAGAAACCCAGCCTAAAACCCCAAACAGCAAGCAATGCAGGTGTAGAAGCACGGCGGCTAGGAAAAACTCCCTAGAAAGGCCAAAACCTAGGAAGAAACCTAGAGAGGAACCAGGCTATGAGGGGTGGCCAGTCCTCCTCTGGCTGTGCCGGGTGGAGATTATAACAGAACATGGCCAAGATGTTCAAATGTTCATAAATGACCAGCATGGTCAAATAATAATCAGGAGTAAATGTCAGTTGGCTTTTCATAGCCGATCATTAAGAGTATCTCTACCGCTCCTGCAGTCTCTAGAGAGTTGAAAACAGCAGGTCTGGGACAGGTAGCACGTCCGGTGGACAGGTCAGGGTTCCATAGCCGCAGGCAGAACAGTTGAAACTGGAACAGCAGCAAGGCCAGGTGGACTGGGGACAGCAAGGAGTCATCATGCCCGGTAGTCCTGACGCATGGTCCTAGGGCTCAGGTCCTCCGAGAGAGAGAAAGAAAGAGAGAAGGAGAGAATTAGAGAGAGCATACTTAAATTCACACAGGACACCGGATAAGACAGGAGAAGTACTCCAGATATAACCAACTGACCCTAGCCCCCCGACACATAAACTACTGCAGCATAAATACTGGAGGCTGAGACAGGAGGGGTCAGGAGACACTGTGGCCCCATCCGATGATACCCCCGGACAGGGCCAAACAGGAAGGATATAACCCCATCCACTTTGCCAAAGCACAGCCCCCACACCACTAGAGGGATATCTTCAACCACCAACTTACCATCCTGAGACAAGGCCGAGTATAGCCCACAAAGATCTCCACCACAGCACAAACCAACTGGGGGCGCCAACCCAGACAGGAAGATCACGTCAGTAACTCAACCCACTCAAGTGACGCACCCCTCCTAGGGACGGCATGAAAGAGCATCAGTAAGCCAGTGACTCAGCCCCTGTAATAGGGTAGAGGCAGAGAATCCCAGTGGAGAGGGGGGAACCGGCCAGGCAGAGACAGCAAGGGCGGTTCGTTGCTCCAGAGCCTTTCCGTTCACCTTCACACTCCTGGGCCAGACTACACTCAATCATATGACCTACTGAAGAGATAACTCTTCAGTAAAGACTTAAAGGTTGAGACCGAGTCTGCGTCTCTCACATGGGTAGGCAGACTATTCCATAAAAATGGAGATCTATAGGAGAAAGCCCTGCCTCCAGCTGTTTGCTTAGAAATTCTAGGGACAATTAGGAGGCCTGCGTCTTGTGACCGTAGCGTACGTGTAGGTATGTACGGCAGGACCAATTCGGAAAGATAGGTAGGAGCAAGCCCATGTAACGCTTTATAGGTTAACAGTAAAACCTTGAAATCAGCCCTTGCCTTAATAGGAAGCCAGTGTAGGGAAGCTAGCACTGGAGTAATATGATCAAATTTCTTGGTTCTAGTCAGGATTCTAGCAGCCGTATTTAGCACTAACTGAAGTTTATTTAGTGCTTTATCCGGGTAGCCGGAAAGTAGAGCATTGCAGTAGTATAACCTAGAAGTAACAAAAGCATGGATACATTTTTCTGCATCATTTTGGGAAAGAAAATATCTGATTTTTGCAATGTTACGTAGATGGAAAAAAGCTGTCCTTGAAACAGTCTTGATATGTTCGTCAAAAGAGAGATCAGGGTCCAGAGTAACGCCGAGGTCCTTCACAGTTTTATTTGAGACGACTTTACAACCATCAAGATTAATTGTCAGATTTAACAGAATATCTCTTTGTTTCTTGGGACCTAGAACAAGCATCTCTGTTTTGTCCGAGTTTAAAAGTAGAACGTTTTCAGCCATCCACTTCCTTATGTCTGAAACACAGGCTTCTAGCGAGGGCAATTTTGGGGATTCACCATGTTTCATTGAAATGTACAGCTGTGTGTCATCCGCATAGCAGTGAAAGTTAACAATATGTTTTCGAATGACATCCCCAAGAGGTAAAATATATAGTGAAAACAATAGTGGTCCTAAAACGGAACCTTGAGGAACACCGAAATGTACAGTTCATTTGTCAGAGGACAAACCATTCACAGAGACAAACTGATATCTTTCCGACAGATAAGATCTAAACCAGGCCAGAACTTGTCCGTGTAGACCAATTTGGGTTTCCAGTCTCTCCAAAAAAATGTGGAGATCAATGGTATCAAAGGCAGCACTAAGGTCTAGTAGCACGAGGACAGATGCAGAGCCTCGGTCTGACGCCATTAAAAGGTCATTTACCACCTTCACAAGTGCAGTCTCAGTGCTATGATGGGGTCTAAAACCAGACTGAAGCATTTCGTATACATTTTTTTTGTCTTCAGGAAGGCAGTGAGTTGCTACGCAACAGCTTTTTCAAAAATTTCTGAGAGGAATGGAAGAGATTCCTCTCAGAAAGTTTTTTATATTTTTTATATTTTCCGGGTCAAGGTTTGGCTTTTTCAAGAGAGGCTTTATTACTGCCACTTTTAGTGAGTTTGGTACACATCCGGTGGATAGAGAGCCGTTTATTATGTTCAACATAGGAGGGCCAAGCACATGAAGCAGCTCTTTCAGTAGTTTAGTTGGAATAGGATCCAGTATGCAGCTTGAAGGTTTAGAGGCCATGATTATTTTCATCATTGTGTCAAGAGATATAGTACTAAAACACTTAAGTGTCTCTCTTGATCCTAGGTCCTGGCAGAGTTGTGCAGACTCAGGACAACTAAGCTTTGGAGGAATACGCAGATTTAAAGAGGAGTCCGTAATTTGCTTTCTAATGATCATGATCTTTTCCTCAAAGAAGTTCATGAATTTGTTGTTTTTCAACTCTTAATGATCGGCTATGAAAAGCCAACTGAAAATTATTCATGATTATTATTTGACCATGCTTGTCACTTATGAACATTTTTGAACATCTTGGCATAGTTCTGTTATAATCTCCACCCGGCACAGCCAGAAGAGGACTGGCCACCCCTCATAGCCTGGTTCCTCTCTAGGTTTCTTCCTAGGTTTTGGCCTTTCTAGGGAGTTTTTCCTAGCCACCGTGCTTCTACACCTGCATTACTAGCTGTTTGGGGTTTTAGGCTGGGTTTCTGTACAGCACTTCGAGATATTAGCTGATGTACGAAGGGCTATATAAAATAAACTTGATTGATTGATTGATTACTGCTGAAGTGAAAGCCATCCTCACTTGGGGAATGCTGCTTTTTAGTTAGCTTTGCAACAGTATCAAAAATACATTTTGGATTGTTCTTATTTTCCTCAATTAAGTTGGAAAAGTAGGATGATCGAGCAGCAGTGAGGGCTCTTCGATACTGCACGGTACTGTCTTTCCAAGCTAGTCGGAAGACTTCCAGTTTGGTGTGGCGCCATTTCCGTTCCAATTTTCTGGAAGCTTGCTTCAGAGCTCGGGTATTTTCTGTATACCAAGGAGCTAGTTTCTTATGACAAATGTTTTTAGTTTTTAGGGGTGCAACTGCATCTAGGGTATTGCGCAAGGTTAAATTGAGTTCCTCAGTTAGGTGGTTAACTGATTTTTGTCCTCTGACGTCCTTGGGTAGGCAGAAGGAGTCTGGAAGGGCATCAAGGAATCTTTGTGTTGTCTGAGAATTTATAGCACGACTTTTGATGCTCCTTGGTTGGAGTCTGAGCAGATTATTTGTTGCGATTGCAAACGTAATAAAATGGTGGTCCGATAGTCCAGGATTATGAGGAAAAACATTAAGATCCACAACATTTATTCCATGGGACAAAACTAGGTCCAGATTATGACTGTGGCAGTGAGTAGGTCCAGAGACATGTTGGACAAAACCCACTGAGTCGATGATGGCTCCGAAAGCCTTTTGGAGTGGGTCTGTGGACTTTTCCATATGAATATTAAAATCACCAAAAATTAGAATATTATCTGCTATGACTACAAGGTCCGATAGGAATTTAGGGAACTCAGTGAGGAACGCTGTATATGGCCCAGGAGGCCTGTAAACAGTAGCCATAAAAAGTGATTGAGTAGGCTGCATAGATTTCATGACTAGAAGCTCAAAAGACGAAAACGTCTTTTTTTTTTTTGTAAATTGAAATTTGCTATCGTAAATGTTAGCAACACCACCGCCTTTGCGGGATGCACGGGGGATATGGTCACTAGTGTAGTGAACAGTTGAAACTGGAGCAGCAGCACGATCAGGTGGACTGGGGACAGCCAGTAGTCATCAGGCCAGGTAATACTGAGGCAGGATGCTAGGGCTCAGGTCCTCCGAGAGGGGAGGGAGAGAGGGAGAGGGAGAATTAGAGGGAGCATACTTAAATTCACAGAGGATACCAGATTATACAGGATAATTACACCATATATAACAGACTGACTCTAGCCCCCTGGAACATAGACTATTGCAGCATAGATACTGGAGACTGAGACAGGGGTGGGTCGGGGGACACCGTACGACGATACCCCCGGATAGGGCCAACCAGGCAGGATATAACCTCACCCACTTTGCCAAAGCACAGCCCCCACACCACTAGAGCACCTCCTCCCAGTTGCCCACTGCACTGAGGCTAGGAAACACTGTCACCGCATAATGCTTATTGAGAATTTCAATAAACATTTTTCTACGGCTGGCCATGCTTTCCACCTGGCTACACTTACCCCGGTCAACTGCCCGGCACCCCCCACAGCAACTCGCCCAATCCTCCACCATTTCTCCTTCACCCAAATCCAGATAGCTGATGTTCTGAAAGAGCTGCAAAATCTAGACCCCTACAAATCAGCCGGAATAGACAATCTGGACCCTCTCTTTCTAAAATTATCTGCCAAAATTGTTGCAACCCCTATTACTAGCCTGTTCAACCTCTCTTTCGTATCGTCTGAGATTCCCAAAGATTGGAAAGCTGCCGTGATCATCCCCCTCTTCAAAGGGGGAGACACTCTAGACCCAAACTGTTACAGACCTATATCTATCCTACCCTGCCTTTCTAAGGTCTTCGAAAGCCAAGTTAACAAACAAATTACCAACCATTTCGAATCCCACCGTACCTTCTCCACTATGCAATCTGGTTTCAGAGCTGGTCATGGGTGCACCTCAGCCACGCTCAAGGTCCTAAACGATATCATAACCGCCATCGATAAGAGACATTACTGTGCAGCTGTATTCATCGACCTGGCCAGGGCTTTCGACTCTGTCAATCACCACATTCTTATCGGCAGACTAAACAGCCTTGGTTTCTGAAATGACTGCCTCACCTGGTTCACCAACTACTTCTCTGATAGAGTTCAGTGTGTCAAATCGGAGGGCCTGTTGTCCAGACCTCTGGCAGTCTCTATGGGGGTGCCACAGGGTTCAATTCTCGGGCCGACTCTCTTCTCTGTATACATCAATGATGTCGCTCTTGCTGCTGGTGATTCTCTGATCCACCTCTACGCAGACGACACCATTCTGTATACTTCTGGCCCTTCTTTGGACACTGTGTTAACTTCTTCTGGCTGCAAGCCCGAGGCCGGCCACAATATGACAACAGCCACTTCAAGTGCAGGGCGCGAAATTCAAAATATATTTTTTAGAAATATTTAACCTTCACACATTAACAAGTCCAATACAGCAAATGAAAGGTACACATCTTGTGAATCCAGCCAACATGTCCGATTTTTTAAATGTTTTACAGCGAAAACAGCACGTATATTTATGTTAGCTCACCACCAAATACAAAAAAGGACAGACATTTTTCACAGCACAGGTAGCATGCACAAAGCCAACCTAACTAACCAAGAACCAACCAAACTAACCAACAAACAACTTCATCAGATGACAGTCTTATAACATGTTATTCAATAAATCTATGTTTTGTTCGAAAAATGTGCATATTTCAGGTATAAATCATAGTTTACATTGCAGCTACAATCAGAAATTGCACCGAAAGCAGCCAGAATAATTACAGACACCAACGTCAAATACCTAAATACTCATCATAAAACATTTCTGAAAAATACATAGTATACAGCAAATGAAAGACAAGCATCTTGTGAATCCAGCCAATATTTCCGATTTCTTAAGTGTTTTACAGCGAAAACACAATATAGCGTTATATTAGCTTACCACAATAGCCAGAAACACAAGCCATTCCCCAGTAGCAAAAGTTAGCGATCGTAACAAACCAGCAAAAGATATATAATTTTTGACTAACCTTGATAAGCTTCATCAGATGACAGTCCCATAACATCAGGTTATACATACACTTATGTTCTGTTCGAAAATGTGCATATTTAGAGCTGAAATCAGTGGTTATACATTGTGCTAACGTAGCATCTTTTTCCCACAACGTCCGGATATTTTTCTGACACTTTTTCTGACACACATATTCTGACCAAATAACTATTCATAAACATAACTAAAAAATACATGTTGTATAGGAAATGATAGATACACTAGTTCTTAATGCAATCGCCGTGTTAGAATTCTAAAAATAACTTCATTACGACATCCAGCTTAGGTATAGCGAGAGAGTACCCAAAAGCTGGGCGCAAACGACTAGCACAACATGTTCGACAGATATATGAAATAGCATCATAAAATGGGTCCTACTTTTGTTGATCTTTCATCAGAATGTTGTACAAGGGGTCCTTTGTCGGGAACAATCGTTATTTGGATTTAGAACGACCTTTTTCCCTCTCGATTTAGCAAGCACACTTGCCAAGTGGCGCGAATCTCTCCATCGTCAACAAACTCAGAGAACGGAACACGGCAAAACTCCCGAAAAAATTTCAATAATCTGATTAAACTATATTGAAAAAACATACTTTACGATGATATTGTCACATGTATCAAATAAAATCAAAGCCGGAGATATTAGTCGTCCATAACGACAGCTTATCAGAAGGCAAATCCAGGTCCCTTGACGCGCTCTCCAGAAAACAGGAAACTGGTGACACGTCATACAAAGAGCATTTATTCGAGCCCAGATCAAGTTACACACTCCATTTCTTCTCTCACTGCTTGTCGACATCTAGTGGAAGACGTATGAAGTGCATCTAAACTAATAAATATCAAGGACTTTAATAGGCAGGCCCTAGAAGAGAGCATCGATTTCAGATTTTCCACTTCCTGTCAGGAAGTTTGCTGCAAAAGGAGTTCTGTTTTACTCACAGATATAATTCAAATGGTTTTAGAAACTAGAGAGTGTTTTCTATCCAATAGTAATAATAATATGCATATTGTACGAGCAAGAATTGAGTACGAGGCCGTTTGAAATGGGCACCTTTTATCCGGCTACTCAATACTGCCCCTGCAGCCCAAACAGGTTAACTAACTTCCAAACGAGCTTCAATGCAATACAACTCTCCTTCCGTGGCCTCCAACTGCTCTTAAATGCAAGTAAAACTAAATGCATGCTCTTCAACCGGTCGCTGCCCGCACCTGCCCTCCCGTCGAGCATCACTACTCTGGACAGTTCTGACTTAGAATATGTAGACAACTACAAATACCTTGGTGTCTGGTTAGACTGTAAACTCTCCTTCCAGACTCACATTAAGCATCTCCAATCCAAAATTAAATCTAGAATCGGCTTCCTATTTCGCAACAAAGCATCCTTCACTCATGCTGCCAAACATACCCTTGTAAAACTGACCATCCTACCGATCCTCGACTTCGGCGATGTAATTTACAAAATCCAAAACATCCGGTGATTTTGCAAATACTCATAATAAACATTGATAAAAGATGCAAGTGTTATTCACAAAATGAAAGATAAACTTATCCTCTATGCAACCGCTGTGTCAGATTTCAAAATAAACTTTACAGAAAAATAATTATCTGAGAACGGCGCTCAGAGCACAATCCAGCCAAAGAAATAGTCGCCATTTGGCGTCAACATAAGCTACAAAAACACTATAAATATGCACATACCTTCGAATAACTTCATCAGAGGGCACTCCCAGGATTCCCAGTTCGACAGAAATGACTGAAAAGTTCCATAAAGCCCATCATTTAGCCACTTGTTGTTAGCATGTTCAGCCCACGAATCCATTTTCATGACGCACGAGCAATCCCTCCAGACAAAAACTCAAAAAGTTCCGTTACAGGTCGTAAAAACAAGTCAAATGATGTATGCAATCCATATTTAGTATGTGTTTTACATTAATTATCAATAAGGATCCAACCGGAGAATTTCATTGTCTGAAGAAAGAGCATTGGAACGAGAGCACTCTCTCTCGCTCGCGCGCAAAACGAGACTGAGAATTCTGAGGACCACTCACTAAAATAGCTCCTATGAGCCCCTCCTTTATAGTAGAATCATATAACTCAAATCTAAAGACGGTGACATCTAGTGGAAGCCCTAGGAAGTGTTTGCTTATCAATAACTAGAAGGGGTATCATTAGCCCTGTTTGAAAATCGAGTTCTCACTTCCTGTGTGGAAGTCTTCTCAGGTTTTTGTCTGCCAAATGAGTTCTGTTCTACTTACAGACATAATTCAAACAGTTTTAGAAGCTTCAGAGTGTTTTCTATACAATAGTAATAATAATATGCATGTATTACCTTCTGGGGCAGAGTAGGAGGAAATTCCGTTTGGGTACGAAATTCGTTCAAAGTGGAAACACTGCCCCCTGTCCATAACTGGTTTTAAGTTTGCGGACTACACAACAGTGGTAGGCCTGATCACCAACAACGACGAGACAGCCTATATGGAGGAGGTCAGAGACCTGGCCGGGTGGTGCCAGAATAACAACCTGTCCCTCAACGTAACCAAGACTAAGGAGATGATTGTGGACTACAGGAAAAGGAGGACGCCCCCATTCTCATTGACGGGTCTGTAGTGGAGCAGGTAGGAGAGCGTCAAGTTCCTTGGTGTACACATCATCAACAAACTAGAATGGGGCAAACACACCAAGACAGTCGTGAAGATGGCACGACAAAGCCTATTCCCCCTCGGGAAACTAAAAAGATTTGGCATGGGTCCTGAGATCCTCAAAAGGTTCTTCAGCTGCAACATCGAGAGCATCCTGACTGGTTGCATCACTGCCTCGTACGGCATTTGCTCAGCCTCCCACCGCAAGGCACTACAGAGGGTAATGCATACGGCCCAGTACATCACTGGGGCTAAGCTGCCTGCCATCCAGGACCTCTATACCAGGCGGTGTAAGAGGAAGGCCCTAAAAATTGTCAAAGACCACAGCCACTCCAGTCATAGACTGTTCTCTCTACAATGCATGGCAAGCAGTACCGGTGTGCCAAGTCTAGGACAAAAAGGCTTCTCAACAGTTTTTACCCCCAAGCCATAAGACTCCTGAACAGATAATCAAATGGCTACCCGGACTATTTGCATTGTGTGCCCCCCCAACCCCTCTTTTTACGCTGCTGCTACTCTCTGTTTATCATATATGCATAGTCACTTTAACTATACATTCATGTACATATCTACATACTACCTCAATTTGCCCGACCAACCAGAACTCCCGCACATTGGCTAACCGGGCTATCTGCATTGTGTCCCGCCACCCACCATCCGCCAACCCTTCTTTTACGCTACCGCTACTCTCTGTTCATCATATATGCATAGTCACTTTAACCATATCTACATCAAATCAAATGTATTTATATAGCCCTTCTTACATCAGCTGATATCTCAAAGTGCTGTACAGAAACCCAGCCTAAAACCCCAAACAGCAAGCAATGCAGGTGTAGAAGCACGGTGGCTAGGAAAAACACCCTAGAAAGGCCAAAACCTACGAAGACACCTAGAGAGGAACCAGGCTATGAGGGGTGGCCAGTCCTCTTCTGGCTGTGCCGGGTGGAGATTATAACAGAACATGGCCAAGATGTTCAAATGTTCATAAATCACCAGCATGGTCAAATAATAATAATCACAGTAGTTGTCGAGGTTGCAGCAAGTCAGCACCTCAGGAGTAAATGTCAGTTGGCTTTTCATAGCTGATCATTAAGAGTATCTCTACCGCTCCTGTAGTCTCTAGAGAGTTGAAAACAGCAGGTCTGGGACAGGTAGCACGTCCTGTGAAAAGGTCAGTGTTCCATAGCAGCAGGCAGAACAGTTGAAACTGGAGCAGCAGCATGGCCAGGTGGACTGGGGACAGCAAGGAGTCATCATGCCAGGTAGTCCTGAGGCATGGTCCTAGGGCTCAGGTCCCCCAGAGAGAGAGAAAGAGAGAATTAGAGAGAGCATACTTAAAATTTAATTCACACAGGACACCGGATAAGACAGGAGAATAACTCCAGATATAACCAACTGACCCTAGCCCCCCGACACAAACTACTGCAGCATAAATACTGGAGGCTGAGACATGTACATATTACCTCAATCAGCCTGACTAACCGGTGTCTGTATGTAGCCTCGCTACTTTTATAGCCTCGCTAATGTATATAGCCTCGCTACTGTTTTTCACTGTCTTTTTACTGTTGTTTTAATTTCTGTACTTACCTATTGTTCACCTAATACCTTTTTTGCACTATTGGTTAGAGCCTGTAAGTAAGCACGCGCACGTGACAAATAAACTTAGATTTGATTTGACTTGTTACGAAGACAGAAAAAAGCTGTCGTTGAAGTATTCTTGATATGTTCGTCAAAAGAGAGATCAGGGTCCAGAGTAACGCCAAGGTCCTTCACAGGTTTTTTTAAGACGACTGTACAACCATCAAGATTAATTGTCAGATCAAACAGCAGATCTCTTTGTTTCTTGGGACCTAGAACTAGCATCTCTGTTTTGTCCGAGTTTAAAAGTAAAACATTTGCCGCCATCCACTTCCTTATGTCTGAAACACAGTCTTCCAGGGAGGGCAATTTTGGGGCTTCACCATGTTTCATCGAAATGTACAGCTGTGTGTCATCTGCAAAGCAGTGAAAGTTGACATTGTGTTTCCCGAATGACATTACCAAGAGATAGAATATATAGTGAAAACAATAGTGGTCCTAGAAGGGAACCTTGAGGAACGCTGAAACATACAATTGATTTGTCAGAGGACAAACCTTCCGTAGAGACGAACTGATATCTTTCCAACAGATAAGACTTAACCAGGCAAGAACTTGTCTGTGTAGACCAGTTAGGGTTTCTAATCTCTCCAAAAGAATGTGGTGATCGAGGGTGTCAAAAGCAACACTAGGGTCTAGGAACACGATGACAGATGCAGAGCCTTGGTCTGACGCCATTAAAAGGTAATTTACCAATGAAATGTCAGAATAATAGTAGAGATAATTATTTATTTCAGCTTTTATTTATTTCATCACATTCCCAGTAGGTCAGAAGTTTACATTCACTCAATTAGTATTTGGTAACATTGCCTTTAAATTGTTTCACTTGGGTCAAACGTTTCGGGTAGCCTTCCACAAGCTTCCCACAATAAGTTGGGTGGATTTTGGCCCATTCCTCCTGACAGAGCTGGTGTAACTGAGTCAGGTTTGTAGGCCTCCTTGCTCGCACAAGCTTTTTCAGTTCTGCCCACACATTTTCTATAGGATTGAGGTCAAGGCTTTGTGATGGCCACTCCAATACCTTGACTTTGTTGTCCTTAACTTTTACCGCCTCAGAAACCCGGATCCGGGATCACCCCCCACCCCCCCCACACTGATTAGCATCGCTAGCATAGCGTCACAATTAAATAGTAGCATCTAAATATCATTAAATCACAAGTCCAAGACACCAAATGAAAGATACAGATCTTGTGAATAAAGCCACCATTTCAGATTTTTAAAATGTTTTACAGGGAAGACAAAATATGTAAATCTATTAGCTAACCCCGTTAGCAAAAGACACCACTTTTCTAACTCCATCAGTTTCTTACTCCATCAGGTGCTATCACCAATTCGGCCAAATAAAGATATTGATAGCCACTAACCAAGAAAAAACCTCATCAGATGACAGTCTGATAACATATTTATTGTATAGCATAGGTTTTGTTAGAAAAATGTGCATATTTCAGGTATAAATCATAGTTTGCAATTGCAGCCACCATCACAAATCTCCCCAAAGCGACTAGAATTACTACAGAGAGCAACGTGTATGACCAATTTACTCATCATAAAACATTTCTTAAAAATACACAGCTCACAGCAATGGAAAGACACAGATCTTGTGAATTCAGACAATATTTCAGATTTTCAAAGTGTCTTACAGCGAAAACACAATAAATCGTTATATTAGCATAACACATTTGCAAACGTTACCCGAGCATTGATTCAAGGCAAAATGGGCTATAGCGTTATCATCACCAAAATACATTAATTTTTTCACTAACCTTCTCAGAATTCTTCCGATGACACTCCTGTAACATCATATTACACAATCCATATAGAGTTTGATCGAAAATGTGCATATTTAGCGGCACAAATCGTGCTTACACAATGGAAATAGTGTCCAACTACTCAAGCAATCTGCCCGGCGCCATTTTGAAAATACAACTATTTTTATCGAAAACTATTCATAAACTTGACTAAAAAAATACAGGTTGGACATGAAATGAAAGATGCATTAGTTATTAATGCAACCGCTGAGTTAGATTTTTAAAATTAACGTTACTAGACATACAGTGTGCGTTACAGCCAGACTAGTGCCGCAATAATGGCGTCACTAATCGCCATTATTGAGTTTACATTTTTCCACTTAAAAACGGAATAACATCATAAATAGCTCTTACTTTTCGACGAGCTTCCATCAGAATCTTGGCCAAGTGGTCCTTTGTCCAAAAGAATCGTTGCTTGGTTGTAAAACGTTGCATTCAACTTCTGATATAGCAGCTAACAATAGCTAACAATAGCTATTTTGCCCCAACGTGTCCAAATCCTCAAGACGCAATACTGAGGAAATTCCGAAAAATAGCAATATACTCGCATAATCTGATATAACTCGGTTTAAAATAGCTTCGTTATGATGTTTCTAACACCTATATCGAATTAAATTACAGACGGATACATCTAACGTTGATAACTGAGCGTTTGAAAATGGCATCCTGAGGTCCCTTTCTGCGTAATGGTCAGCGTCGAAAAGAAGGCTACCCTCACTCCTTGGCCTTTTATAACCTCTGAGAGCTACGTAGCAAGCCCATTCCACTTCTCATTGGTTACTGACATCCAGGGGAAGGCGGGTGCAGTTCATGTCGTTCCATAGGATACACACAGACCTTTAAAACTGATCTGAGACCAGAGCTTCGCTCTCAGACCTTCGCAGTACCTGTCATGGATTTCGCTGTAGAAAGAGTTCTGGGTCACCCACAGACATAATTCCAACGGTTTATGAAACCAGAGAGTGTTTTCTATCCAATAGAATTAATAATATGCATATTGTACGAGCAAGAATTGAGTACGAGGCAGTTTAATTTGGCAACACCCAGAAAAAATAAATGCTAACTGCTCCCCCTATTGACAAAAGGTTAAGTCATTTTGCCACAACTTTGGAAGTATGCTTGGGGTGATTGTCCATTTGGAAGACCCATTTGCGACCAAGCTTCAACTTCCTGACTGATGTCTTGAGATGTTGCTTCAATATATCCACATAATTTTGCACCCTCATGATGCAATCAATTTTGTGAGGTACACCAGTCCCTCCTGCAGCAAAGCAGCCCCACAACATGATGCTGCCACCCCCGTTCTTCACGGTTGGGATGGTGTTCTTCGGCTTGCAAGGCTCCCCCTTTCTTCTCCGAACATGACGATGGTCATTATGGCCAAATAGTTATATTTTTGTTTCATCAGACCAGAGGACATTTCTCCAAAAAGTACGATCTTTGTCCCCACGTGCAGATGCAAACCGGAGTCTTGCTTTTTTATGGCGGTTTTGGAGCAGTGGTTTCTTCCTTGCTGAGCGGCCTTTCAGGTTATGTCGATATATGACTCGTTTTACTATGGATATAGATACCTTTGTACCTGTTTCCTCCAGCATCTTCACAAGGTCCTTTGCTGTTGTTCTGGGATTGATGTGCACTTTTCGCACCAAAGTACATTCATCTCTAGGAGACAGAACGCATCTCCTTCCTGAGCGGTATGACGGTTGCGTAGTCCCATGGTGTTTATACTTGCGTACTATTGTTTGTACAGATGAACGTGGTACCTTCAGGTGTTTGGACATTTCTTTTTCTGAAGTCTTGGCTGATTTCTTTTGATTTTCCCATGATGTCAAGTAAATAGGCACTGAGTTTGAAGGTAGGCCTTGAAATACATCCACAGGTACACCTCCAATTGACTCAAATGATGTCAATTAGCCTATCAGAAGCTTCTAAAGCCATGACATATTTTTCTGGAATTTTCCAAGCTCTTTAAAGGCACAGTCAACTTAGTGTATGTAAACTTCTGACCCACTGGAATTGTGATACAGTGAATTATAAGTGAAATAATCTGTCTGTAAACAATTGTTGGAAAAATCACGTGTCATGCAAATTTGTGGAGTGGTTAAAAATCAAGTTTTAATGACTCCAACCTAAGTGTATGTAAACTTCCGACTTCAACTGTAAATGTAAACAGTACCGGCACCCAAAATTAGTAACGGTACCCATTTCAGTCCAAGTCAAGCACTGGTTTAGGTACAAGCATCATGAAACCTCTAGCACAATACATTTGTTTCACTTGATGGAAATCTGTTTTTTGGACATGACTTGCTTACTACTTTTTTCATGTTATTGCTTCCTTCACAGACTGCAATAAATGATGAACTCTTCCTAAATATTTGGTCAAATGATAAATTTTGTGTATAGTGTCCTAAAAACAAGGATTAGATTGTTGAGCCCCTGCAAATTTGCGTTTAGGCCGATCATTTAGGCATTGTCCGGAGTTTCGGGGGCATTTCCATTACAAGTCTAAAGGGGACATCCAATGACCCAATCTAATGCAATGGAATTGGACTCATGTTAAGGGCTAGGGCTATGTTTCTGACAATCAATCTAGCTAGGTCTGTTCTTGGAGGAGACAGTATAGTCAAAGTTTGTTGACTGGCACGATAGTTTGATCACTGGAGAGCTAACAAATATTTACGTCATTTAGCAAACGCTCTTATCCAGAGCATATCCAGAGTAAATACAGTGCATTCAGAAAGTGTTCAGACCCCTTGACTTTTTCCACATTTTGTTACGTTATAGCTTTATTATAAAATAATCAATCCACACACAATACCGTATAATGACAAAGCAAAAACAGATTTAAAATTTCTGCAAATGTATTGAAAAAAATACTGACATATCACATTCACATAACTATTCAGACCCTTTACTCAGTGCTTTGTTGAAGCACCTTTGGTAGCGATTACGGTCTCAAGTCTTCTTGGGTAGGGTGCTACAAGCTTGGCACACCTGTATTTGGGGAGTTTCTCCCATTTTTCTCTTCAGATCCTCTCAAGTTCTGTCAGGTTGGATGGGGAGCGTCGCTGCACAGATATTTTCTGGTCTCTCAAGAGCTGTACGATCGGGTTCAAGTCCGGGCTATGGCTGGTCCACTCAAGGAAATTCAGAGACTTGTTCCAAAGCCACTACTGCATTGTCTTGGCTGTGTGCTTAGGGTCGTTGTCCTGTTGGAAGGTGAACATTCGCCTCAGTCTGAGGTCCTGAGCGCTCTGGAGCTGGTTTTCATCAAGTATCTCTCAGTACTTCGCTCTGTTCTTCTTTCCCACGATCCTGACTAGTCTCCCAGTCCCTGCTGCTGAAAAACATCCCCACAGCATGATGCTGCCACCACCACCATACTTCACCATAGGGATGGTGCCAGGTTTCCTCCAGATGTGACGCTTGGCATTCATGTCAAAGAGTTTAATCTTGGTTTCCACCCCAAAAAAAAAAAAAAAAAAAAAAAAAAAAAAAAAAAAGAGTTTAATCTTGGTTTCATCAGAGCAGAGAATCTTGTTTGGCACCTAAGCGGGCTATCAAGCGGGCTATCATGTGCATTTTACTGAGGAGTGGCTTCTGTCTGGCCACTAAACCACAAAGGCTAGATTGGTGGAGTGCTGCAGAGATCGTTGTCCTTCTAAAAGGTTCTCCCATCTCCACAGAGGATGTCTGGAGCTGTCAGAGTGACCATCAGGTTCTTGGTCACCTCCTTGACAAAGGCCCTTCTACTCTGATTGCTCAGTTTTGGCGGGCGGCCAGCTCTAGGAAGTCTTGGTGGTTTTAAACTTCTTCAATTTAAGAATGATGGAGGCCACTGTGTTATTGGGGACCTTCAATGAAGCAGAATGTTTTGGGTAACCTTCCCCAGATCTGTGCCTCGACACAATTGTGTCTCGGAGCTCTACGGACAATTCCTTCGACCTCATGGCTTGGTTTTTGCTCTGATATGCACTGTCAACTGTGGGGCCTTATATAGACCCCCCCAACCCCTCTTTTTACGCTGCAGCTACTCTCTGTTTATCATATATGCGTAGTCACTTTAACTATACATTTATGTACATGCTACCCCAATTGGGCCGACCAACCAGTGCTCCCGCACATTGGCTAACCGGGCTATCTGCATTGTGTTCCTCCACCCACCCCCCGCCAACCCCTCTTTTACGCTACTGATACTCTCTGTTCATCATATATGCAGTCACTTTAACCATATCTACATGTACATACTACCTCAATCAACCTGACTAACCGGTGTCTGTATGTAGCCTCGCTACTTTTATAGCCTCACTACTGTATATAGCCTGTCTTTTTACTGTTGTTTTATTTCTTTACTTACCTATTGTTCACATAACACCTTTTTTGCACTATTGGTTAGAGCCTGTTAGTAAGCATTTCACCTGTTGTATTCGGCGCACGTGACAAATAAACATTGATTTGTGCCTTTCCAAATCATGTCCAATCAATTGAATTTACCACAGGTGGACTCCAATGAAGTTGTAGAAACATCTTGGGCCTCATGAGTGTCGCAGCGATCTAAGACACTGCAGCGCTTGAGGCGTCACTTCAGATCCGGGTTCGATCCCAGGCTGTGTTGCAGCCGGCCGCGACCGGGAGACCCATGAGGTGACGCACGATTGGACCAGCATCGTCCGGGTTAGGGGAGGGTTTGGCCGACCTGGATGTTCTTGTCCCATCACGCTCTAGCGACTCCTGTGGCGGGCCGGGCGCATGGACGCTGACATGTCAAGTGTCAAGTGTGTCAAGTGTGTCACGTCTGCTCCTGCTCCTCTCCTC
The DNA here is from genome assembly GCF_016432855.1 of Salvelinus namaycush. Lineage (NCBI taxonomy): Eukaryota > Metazoa > Chordata > Actinopteri > Salmoniformes > Salmonidae > Salvelinus > Salvelinus namaycush. Next base: position 18,595,527 of record NC_052334.1, read on the forward strand.
CGGCGTACGACGTCACCAAAGTACTAACCACCGGTTCTGGGATTCATCATTACGCGCAGCTGTGAATCATTATGATTATGAATCATTATGATTCACACCTGGACTCCATTAACTTCATAATTTCTTCCCCTTTATTATGTCACTCTCCCAGGTTCACTCACCAGTTGGTATTGCTCTTGTGTATTGGCGTTCTGCCTTATGTTAGTGTCGTGTTCTTGGTTTTGTTGTTTTATTAAAACGTTTCACCTGCACCTGCTTCCGACTCACCGCCCCATCATTACAAAGTGAAAGCAAGTTGGGAGAGAACTTCTGCCAAAATTCTTCAGCAAAATAGAATGAAAGGGCATCCTATGCGTGGTTACTCCAAACTCTAATTCTCATAGAAGAGACATTTCTTAGTCGTTCCGCATCTGGTAAAACCATTCTAAAACAGACGGATAGGTGATAAAAGCATGGACTGTAGCCTAATTCATTATTAAACAGGATTTTTTTGTTGTTGCTGACCTTAGAAAACCATCAAATTCAGGAATGCTACTGAATGTCTTAGGTATTTAAAGCCATTGTACCTTATTTGTGTTATGTTGTGCCTGCCATTCACATACATGATAGTGTTTTATATGTAGGTTAATTCTTTGCCTCAGCATTCCTAAGCAGCAGAATCCTCTTTAGAAGCTAAGCTAAAGTCAATTTGTTTCATAAGCACGACTGAAGCCCTCTCTTTGTGTAGGTGATTTGTATTAATGCAGTTTTGAACTCCTGTGGTGCTTTGATTATGCTTTTTCTAAATTTCTGTTATGAGGTGGACGGCACAAGGTTGGGAAAAATTTTGTTTTTGGGACTTAGTTTACACTGAACAAAAAAATAAACGCAACATGTAAAGTGTTGGTCCCATGTTTCATGAGCTGAAATACAAGATCGCAGAAATGTTCCATATGCACAAAAAGCTTTTTTTTCCTAACATTTTGTGCATGAATTGGTTTACAGCTCTGTTAGTGAGCATTTCTCCTTTACCAAGATAATCCATCCACCTGACAGCACGTGATGCCGCGGAGCTGAGCAGACGTTGACAAACCGAGCTCTTCAATGTTATTCCATTATTATCTAAATAACAACGTTGAAACAATATTCTAACATCGGCTGATAAATTGTCAAGTACTTACCTTCCCAAAGAGCCATGGACCTCCGGCCGAGAGGCAAGAAAGACGACCAAAACATCGTTGATTCCCAAGATAACGATAACTTTACAGCTAGCAAGATTAGCATTAGCCCTCATAACTCAGACGACAGTTCCAGACTGTTGCTCTTGGCAGCCTCTTGCGAGCCTGCCAACATACTTGCTACTCTCCCCCGGGAAATTCAGGATGGTAACAAAGGTCTTTCTCTGAAAATTGACAAGAAATCGTCTGAACTCCATTCTTCCATTGACGACCTGAAATCCTCCATGAATGATCTTCTTTTGAGAACGACTGAGGCGGAGCTGCGCATTAGCACAGTTGAAGATACCATCACTCAACATGATCAGGTTCTGATACAACTGCAGAAGGACAATGCCTACCTCAAAAACGAGGTAGACCAGATGGAGAACCAGAGCAGACGTAGCAATATCCGTGTGGTGGGATTGAAAGAGGACAGCGAGGGCCATGACCCGGTCCGTTTCTTCACTCAATGGATCCCGGATGTCCTAGGCATAATCGACTTCACCAAGCCGTTAGAAATCGAACGCGCCCACAGAACATCAGCACCGAAACCCCGGCCAGATGAGCCCCCACAGGCCGTCCTGATCAGGTTCCTCCGTTTCCAGGACAGAGAGAAGGTACTGCAACTCGCAAGAGCCAAAGAGGGACATCATCATTTTCCCGGATATGAGCACAGATTTCGCCAGACGTCGCAAGCAGTTCAGACCTGCCGCCAAATCACTGAAGGAGAAGAACATCACCGGCTACCTCATCCACCCTGCGCGGATGAAAGTTCAGTACAAAGGCCGAAGCCATCTCTTCAACACACCGGGAGAAGTGTTCACTTTTCTCAAAGAACTGAACCACGTCTGAACCAGGATGGTCTCTCTGGGGGATAAGATGCAGTTTGTTTGTTTTTTCTTGTCCATGCTGTCCTGGGACTGAACTGCTGATATCTTCTTGGAATTTGGATCCGTTTACCCCGCTATCCGGTCGCTATAATTGATTTGTACATTTTCAACTAACCGTTTTTTTCCCCGGGTTGAGTTCAATTACATTTACAAGTGTCCCGCCCTGACCTAAGATATCTCTGTTTTCTTTATATTTTGGTTAGGACAGGGTGTGACTAGGTCAGGGTGTTTTCAGGGTGGGTACGTTCGTTTTTGTATTGTCTAGGGTTTTTTGTATGTCTAGGGTTTTTTGTATGTCTAGGGTTTTTGTAGGTCTAGGTGATTTGTATATCTATGGTGGCCTGATATGGTTCCCAATCAGAGGCAGCTGTTTATCGGTGTCTCTGATTGGGGATCATATTTAGGTAGCCATTTTCCCTTTGGTGTTTGTGGGTTCTTGTTCTATGTTTAGTTGCCTGTCTGCACTACTCATATTAGCTTCACGGTTCAGTTTGTTATTTTGTTTGTTTGTTCAGTGTTCATTCTTAAATAAAGAGAATGTACGCATACCACGCTGCACCTTGGTCTCCTCCTTACAACGGCGGTGACAACGAGAGTACATTTTTGTTTTAGTCAATATCCACTGGGCGAAGCAAATTAGTGGGCTTAGGCCCACTGCTTTCCCCCCCATTTACGTTTCTCCTCTCCTGAAAAGAGACTCAAGCAGCCCTTACTGTGGGCAGTAAATATTCAGCCATAAATGTCTATTCACAATGTTTGTTTTCAACTTAGAGAGCTCACAGGTTTTAGTTTACGCCAAGGTTTAGAGCTAGTAAGAGCAAGATGGAAAGCGAGCAACAACGTATCTCTACAAGTGTATTCATGTTTGATTGTTGGGATTGTTGTTTTAGTTTGACAATCGGGGTGGGTGGGGTTTCTGTTTTTTTTCTTCTTCTATGTTTATTGTTGTTTCCTTCCTAAAGAGACACATAGGTCACTTCAGTATTCAAACTAAAGTTGAAACATTACCTGACTATTTACATATGAGAGATTTCCATTCGGTTACATATTTGAAACTCAACCTACGCTTAATCCACTAAAATATGTCACATTCAACGTAAAAGGTCTTAACAGCCCGATTAAGAGGAAAAGAGTCTATACATACCTTAAGAAATTAAAGGCTGACATTGTGTTTCTTACAGCCAGTGAACACAAGAAATTGAAGAGGGAATGGGTAGGACAAGTTTTTGCATCCTCTTTTAACTCCAAAGCAAGAGGAACTGCAATTTTGATAAGTAGACACATCCCCTTCCTTCTGCGTCAACAACACCATCTCTGATCCCTCGGGCAGGTTTGTTTTGGTGCAGGGGCATATGTTTTCGGAGTCTTGGACGCTATTGAATATTTATGTTCCTAACTTTGATGACCATATATTAATTCAGAATGTCTTCCTTCAGGTTGCTCAAGTACCACCAGGATGGCTACTGGTTGGAGGAGATTAAATGTTTTGTTTAGATACAGTTCTTGATAGGTCCTCTGATAAACCCTCACTTCTTACCAAAGCCGGCAAGCTCACCATGCCATTCATGAAATATCTTAATTTGCTAGACATCTGGAGACAGTTGCACCCACAGGATAGGGACTACTCTTTTTATTCACACCCACACAAGACACACACACGCATAGATAACTTTTTACTATCGACCCAACTGTTTCATAGAGTGTTAGATATCGAGTATCTCCCCAAATTGCTTAGTGACCATTCTCCTCTGGTATTATCAATCTCCATTCCTACCAAGGTAAATGGAGCATATAGATGGAGACTAAATTCTGCACTCCTGAAGCAACCTGAATTTTGTGCATTTATCAAAGAGCAGATCAATATTTTTACTTTGACAAACAAACCCTCCGCTCCTGACAGTTTCATTCTTTGGGACACATTGAAGGCCTATCTGAGGGGACAGATCATGTCCTATACTAAAGGGTTGAAGAGAAAAACGGTGCGGAACTGAATGTCCTTGAATCTGAAATCTCTGAGCTAGAGAGAACCTACCAAAGAGGCCCGACTAAAGATCTATACAGGCTTTTGGTAAATAAAAACCGGAAATATAATACTCTGAACACATATCAAGCTGAGAGGGCCATCACTAAATCAAAACAGCGTTATTACAAGCTTGGAGAGAAAGCACACAAAGTATTGGCATGGCAACTGAAAGCAGAGGAAAGTAAGAGGACAATTAATGCTATAGAAACTCTTACTAATGAGGTATCTTTTGACCCTACTGATATTAAGGATACTTTTAAGAAATACTACGAAGACCTCTACACTTCCCAATCAAGCGATGATCTATCAGAGATTGACTCCTTTCTCTCCTCTCCCAACCTCCCATGCCTGTCAGAGGAAGACAGAGAGCGCCTGAGTGAACAGTTCTCAGTTCCTGAATTGTTGGAGGCCGTTAAATCCTTACCTTCTAATGAATCTCCTGGGGAGGATGGCTTCCCTCCAGAGTTCTATAAAGAATTGATGGAGCTGTTGGTCCCCTACCTTATGGAGGTACTTAAATAAAACGGGGAAGACAACTGCTTTCCAGAGTCTTTCTCTCAAGCAGTGATTACTGTAATCCACAAGAAAGGGAAAAACCCGCTAAAGTGCGCCTCCTATAGACCAATCTCTCTCCTTAACACAGATTGTAAACTGGTCACCAAAATGCTATCTAAGAGTCTGGAGTCAGTCCCCTGTTGGTCAACCCAGATCAGACTGGCTTCATAATTAATAGATTGTCCTCCAATAATCTCAGAAGGTTCTTTGATATAATTCACCTTGCTAACAGTCTCCCTCGACGCTGAAAAGGCGCTTTCGCGTCTTGGAAAAGTTTGGTTTAGGTACCGTGTTTGTAAATTTGATAAAATCACTCTACAAATCTCCTAAAGCTAGGATTGTTACCAATGGGATTACTTCCTCCTCTTTCCCTCTCTATAGGGGGAACAGACAAGGTTGCCCAATTAGCCCCCACCTCCTTGCCCTCGCCATCGAACCGTTGGCTGAAGCTATTAGAACGTGCCCTGACATACATGGCTTTGAGGTGGGCCCCCATACCCATAAGTTATCACTCTTTGCGGATGACCTTATCTTATTTCTAACAAACCCAGAACATTCCCTCTCTCACTAGATCCTACTACAGTGTTATAGTTCTTTCTCTGGAAATAAGGTCAATTTTGATAAAAGCGAAATCTTACCGTTGTCTGTCTTTGACCACCATACCATCAAGCACATGTTCCCTTTTAGATGGTCGCCTATGGGCTTCACATATTTGGGCATAATGGTGGATGATAACCTGAAGAACCTCTATAAACTCAATCTGGCCAGCTTGTTGCAAAAGGTGGAGAGTGACCTGTGTAAACGGATGGACTTGCCTCTCACTCTACTGGGTAAAATCAATGTAATTAAAATGAATGTCCTGCCAAGATTTCTATATTTGTTTCAATCTCTCCTTATCCCTGTGCCCGCAGCATTCTTTTCCTCTCTCGACAAGCTGACCAGACGGTTCGTCCCTCTCCTTCATGGTTGAACATTGAAAAGTTTGAGGTAAATGATGACACTGGGGCAGAATTGTTTTACAAATGGGACAGAAAATCTATAAAAACCATCACAGACAACCCTTTAATCATACATTCTGTCCTGGCATGGTGCAAACTGCATGAGCTGTTCAGACGAGAGGGATTTCTTTCCCCTAAAACCCCTTTATGGAACAATAGATTGATCCCTATGTTTTTCCAAGAATAGTAACTTTAGACCATGGTCTGATAAGGGGATCACTCTTCTGGAACATTGTTATGAGGAGGGAGTTCTTATGTCTTTTGATCAGCTGAAACAGAAATACCACTTGCCTAACAGGGACTTCTTTAGCTACCTACAACTACGAAACTTTATTAGGGTGACTCTTAAGGGACAATGGAACCTACCTAAGATGTCACCTATTGAACAACTCTGCCACGCAGACCACCCACTGTTTAAGACCATTTCTCATGTTTAGAATGCTCTTGTCAGGACTAACACTGACTGGGCTAGATAAACCCCGACTTAGATGGGAAAAATATCTGGGTATTGATCTTGATGAGGCTCTATGGCAGGGGTCGGGAACCTTTTTGACTAAGAGAGCCATGAAAGCAAAAAATTTGGAAATTTATTTCAGTGAGAGCCATATAATATATTTTAAAAGTGAATTCAACTAAATGTCAGTATAATAAGCCTCTGAATTTATTCTTAAATAATGTTGTTATAATACTCACCATTAATGCGACTTCTGGTGCTGCATGGATTTGCTGATGTCTTTGTAGTCTGGTTGGTACTTGGTGAGGTTAAGCTTCATGCAAGCGTTGAGGCTTTCATCCGTTAAACGTGATCGTAGGTTGGACTTGATGTTTTTAAGATGTGAGAATGACTGCTCACATGCATACGTAGATCCAAAAGCAAACACAGCTTGTTGAAGGGATAACACTGTATTTCCAATGCCTTGCATTTTCACGTTGAGCTGGTTCAGATGTTCAGTCATATCTACGAGATAGTAAAACTTGAGGAGCCACTCAGTTTCGGCTAGCTCAGGATGCTCGATGCCTTTCATTTCAAGGAAAGTCCGGATTTCTTTCAGGCAAGCCGCAAAACGGCTAAGCACCTTCCCTCTTGACAACCAACGCACATTGCTGTGCAAAAGCAGACCAGGATAGTTATTTCCAACTTCATCCAGCAGTGTTTTAAACTGGCGATCATTTAAGGCTCGAGCAACAATAAAGTTGATCACACGAATGACCAGCGACATCACTTCCCCAAACTGCCTGTCACACATCTGAGCACAAAGTGCCTCCTGGTGTAGAATGCAATGGAAACTTAGGATGGGTCTATTTTCATGTTCACGGAGAAGCGCCACAAATCCTTTTTTATTCCCCACAATACACGGAGCACCATCAGTACACACTGAGAGAAGTTTATCCATAGGTAGATTTTTTTCTTGAGCAAACTCCATGAAAGACTTAAATAAATCCTCACCTCTTGTGGACCCTTTTAATGGCAGAACTGCAAGACTTTCTTCGCGCAGTGTGTTACCAACAGCATATCTTGCAATCACGCTGAACTGCGACAAATGGCTCACGTCTGTTGACTCATCCAAAGCCAGGGAAAAGAACGGCGCTGCATTTATGTCCTTCACTTGCGTTTCCTCCACTTTGTTTGCCATCACGATGGTACGATCATGAACAGTTCTTGTCGACAGAGGCATGTCTTGTATCCGTTTAATTATCTTGTCTTTGTTCGGAAGATCATCAAAAAGTTCATTGGCTACATCCAGCATGAACGTTTTAGCATACTCGCCATCTGTGAATGGTTTTCCGTTCCTCACTATTGCTAAAGATCCAGCAAAGCTAGCGGAATTATAGTCACCTTGCCGGGTCCATACGCGGAGTTGCTGCTGGCTAGCTTGCACCCTGCTCAGTAGCTCTTGGCACGCTTTCTTTCTGCTGTCTCCCGCAGGGTATTTTGATGCAAAGGTAGCATGGCGCGTGTCGAAGTGCCGCTTTACATTCGACCGTTTCATCGATGTAATTTTGTCATTGCAAATTAGACACACCGCAGAACCTGCTCTCTCCACAAAGGCGAATTCTTCGGTCCATTTGTCCTGAAATGTACGATACTCGTCATCTTTTTTTCTTTTCGCCATCTTCTTCGAAGGGTTAGCTTTGAGCTAATGACCGAGCAGACTGATTCAAAAGGAGGCGTTTACCTGTTTTACCTAGCAACGGCCAACGTAGGCCAGTATCATTTAATTAAAATAATGGACAATTGCTCCTGCAGCCCTGAACAGGACATGAGCAGTGAAAAATCGATGGATGGATTAAAACAAGTGAGAATATTTTGTTTTATCTGCGAGCCAGATGCAATCATCAAAAGAGCCACACCTGGCTCGGGAGCCATAGGTTCCCGACCCCTGCTCTATGGAGTGACCTATGCAGGGATGGTGTTACATCCACATTGAACTCCAGATACAGACTGATCCAGTTTAATTTCCTCCATCAGCTCTATATCACCCCATCTAGACTGCACAAGTCCAACCCTGATATTTCCTCCCTATGTTTTAGATGTGGCTCAGATGAAGGAAGGAACATTCCTCCATTCCACTTGGCAGTGTTCAAAACTACACGGTTTCTGGCAGGGGGTATGCGATACCATATCCTCAATTCACGGGGTTGCATTCCCTTTAGACCCGGAGGTCTGTCTACTGGGTAACTTTACTAACTCCAATCTTAGGCAAAGCCATACTATTAAGCTAACAGAAATATTGCTAGCGATTGCCAAGAAATGCATTGCTTTGGAATGGAAATCGGATTCCCCCCTGCCAGTTGCAATGTGGCTATCGGAAGTTAATAGTTGTATCCCACTGGAGAAAATCACTTACTGCTTGAGGAATAAGTTAGAGACATTTTACAGAATTTGACAACCTTTTGACTATATGGAGAATCTCACATCACATTGATTGAATCTCTATATTATCCTTATATAATGTTTCACACGTAATGTATAATATGTAGCTTACGGCAGGTGACCCGTTTTTTAGGCTTCAAACTTTAATGAATAGCAAATAACCAGAATTCATGTTTTAAATACAAATAACCAACTCAGTCTTTGCTACACTTTGCTATGTCATTCACTCTTTATTATGACTTATTTACTGTATGTTTGTATATATAATTATATATATATTTGTTTTAAATTTACGCTCTCACTTTGTCATATTGTTGTCTAATATCTTTTCACTTTTGTTTTGAATGTTCGTAATTGGAAAATGCAAAAATAAAATATTTATCGGGTCCCGTGTGGCTCAGTTGGTAGAGCATGGCGCTTGCAACGCCAGGGTTGTGGGTTCATTCCCCACGGGGGGACCAGGATGAATATGTATGAACTTTCCAATTTGTAAGTCGCTCTGGATAAGAGCGTCTGCTAAATGACTTAAATGTAAATTTAAAAATATTTAAAAAACAGCATGGTGTCACGATCGTCTTGAGGATAATGAGTGGACCAAGGCGCAGCGTGTGAAAAATACATCTTTTATTGGAAGACGAAAAAACGAACGAAAACAAAACAACAAACGTGAAGCTATGAAAGACTAAGTGCACACATGCAACATAGAACATAGACAATTACCCACGAAAGCCTACTGTCTATGGCTGCCTTAAATATGGCTCCCAATCAGAGACAATGAATGACAGCTGTCTCTGATTGAGAACCATTCAGGCAACCATAGACTTGCCTAGACAACTATACTAAATCCAACCCCATACACTCAACAAAACCCCCTATACAATACAACCACCCAAGACGAGACAAATACATACAAAACATCCCCCCTGTCACACCCTGACCTAACCAAAATATTACAGAAACAAAGAATACTAAGGCCAGGGCGTGACAGTACCCCACCCCCAAAGGTGCGGACTCCGGCCGCAAAAACTGACACAGAAGGGGAGGGTCTGGGTGGGCCTTCCTATGGTGGCGGCTCGGGTGCGGGACGTGGACCCCCCTCCACCATAGTCACTAACCGCTTTGGTGGCGCCTCTGGAACGGCGAGTCCCGGACTAAATACCATCCCAGAGGGCGCCACCGGACTGAGGGGCAGCTCCGGACTGAGGGGCAGCTCCGGACTGAGGGGGCAGCTCCGGACCGGGGGGGGGGGCAGCTCCGGACCGGGGGGGCAGCTCCGGACCGGGGGGGGCAGATCCGGACTGGGGGGCAGATCCGGACTGGGGGGCAGCTCCGGACTGGGGGGCAGCTCCGGACTGGCAGATGGCTCTGGCGGATCCTGGCTGACTGACGGCTCTGGCGGATCCTGGCTGACTGACGGCTCTGGCGGATCCTGGCTGGCTGGCGGATCCTGGCTGGCTGGCGGATCCTGGCTGGCTGGCGGATCCTGGCTAGCTGGCGGATCCTGGCTGGCTGGCTCTGGCAGATCCTGGCTGGCTGGCTCTGGCAGATCCTGGCTGACTGGCGGCTCTGGCGGATCCTGGCTGACTGGCGGCTCTGGCTGGTCCTGGCTGACTGACGGCTCTGGCGGATCCTGGCTGGCTGGCTCTGGCGGATCCTGGCTGGCTGGCTCTGGCGGATCCTGGCTGGCTGGCTCTGGCGGATCCTGGCTGGCTGGCGGATCTTGGCTGGCTGGCGGATCCTGGCTGGCTGGCGGATCCTGGCTGGCTGGCGGCTCTGGCTGGTCCTGGCTGGCTGGCGGCTCTGGCTGGTCCTGGCTGGCTGACGGCTCTGGCTGGTCCTGGCTGGCTGACGGCTCTGGCTGGTCCTGGCTGGCTGACGGCTCTGGCTGGTCATGGCTGGCTGACGGCTCTGGCTGGTCATGGCTGGCTGACGGCTCTGGCTGGTCATGGCTGGCGGACGGCTCTGGTTGGTTATGGCTGGCGGACGGCTCTGGCTGGTCATGGCTGGCGGACGGCTCTGGCTGGTCATGGCTGGCGGACGGCTCTGGCTGATCCTGTCTGGCGGGCGGCTCTGGCTGATCCTGTCTGGCGGGCGGCTCTGGCTGATCCTGTCTGGCGGGCGGCTCTGGCTGATCCTGTCTGGCGGGCGGCTCTGGCTGATCTTGTCTGGCGGGCGGCTCTGACGGCTCGGGACAGACGGGCGGCTCTGACGGCTCGGGACAGACGGGCGGCTCTGACGGCTCGGGACAGACGGGCGGCTCTGACGGCTCGGGACAGACGGGCGGCTCTGACGGCTCGGGACAGACGGGCGGCTCTGACGGCTCGGGACAGACGGGCGGCTCTGACGGCTCAGGACAGACGGGCGGCTCTGACGGCTCGGGACAGACGGGCGGCTCTGACGGCTCGGGACAGACGGGCAGCTCTGACGGCTCTGGGCAGACAGACAGTGCAGGCGGCACTGGGCAGACGGCAGACTCTGGCCGGCTGAGGCGCACAGTAGGCTTGGTGCGTGGTACCGGAACTGGAGGTACCGGGCTAAGGACACGCACCTCAAGGCTAGTGCGGGGAGCAGCAACAGGACACACAGGACTCTGGAGACGCACAGGAGGCTTGGTGCGTGGTGTAGGCACTGGTGGTAATGGGCTGGAGACACGCACCACAGGGCTAGTGCGTGGAGGAGGAACAGGGCTCTGGAGATGCACAGGAAGCCTGGTGCGTGGTGTAGGCACTGGTGGTACTGGGCTGGGGCGGGGAGGTGGCGCCGGAAATACCGGACCATGCAGGCGTACTGGCTCCCTTGAGCACTGATCCTGCCCAACCTTACCTGGTTGTATGCTCCCCGTCGCCCGACCAATGCGGGGAGGTGGAATAACCCGCACTGGGCTGTGTAGGCGAACCGGGGACACCATGCGTAAGGCTGGTACCATGTATGCCGGCCCGAGGAGACGCACTGGAGACCAGACGCGTTGAGCCGGCTTCATGGCACCTGGCTCAATTCTCAATCTAGCCCGGCCGATACGAGGAGCTGGTATGTACCGCACCGGGCTATGCACACGTACAGGAGACACCATGCGCTCTACCGCATAACACGGTGTCTGCCCGTACTTTCGCGCTCCACGGTAAGCTCGGGGAGTTGGCGCAGGTCTCCTACCTGACTTCGCCACACTCCCTTGTAGCCCCCCCCCCCAAGAATTTTTTTGGGCTGACTCACAGGCTTCCTACCGCGTCGTCGTGCTGCCTCCATTCGCCGGTATCCCTCCTCGCACTGTTCCAGAGAATCCCAGGCGGGCTCCGGCATTCGCCCTGGGTCGATCGCCCACCTGTTGATCTCCTCCCACGTAGTATAGTCCAGAACCTGCTCCCATTGCCATAAATCCTGTGTAGGTTGCTCCTGCTGCTGCTTCACACGCTGCTTGGTCCGAGTTTGGTGGGTAATTCTGTCACGATCGTCTGAGGATAATGAGTGGACCAAGGCGCAGCGTGTGAAAAATACATCTTCTTTTATTGGAAGACGAAAAAACGAACGAAAACAAAACGTGAAGCTATGAAAGACTAAGTGCACACATGCAACATAGAACATAGACAATTACCTACGAAAGCCTACTGTCTATGGCTGCCTTAAATATGGCTCCCAATCAGAGACAATGAATGACAGCTGTCTCTGATTGAGAACCATTCAGGCAACCATAGACTTGCCTAGACAACTATACTAAACCCAACCCCATACACTCAACAAAACCCCCTATACAATACAACCACCCAAGACGAGACAAATACATACAAAACATCCCCCCTGTCACACCCTGACCTAACCAAAATATTACAGAAACAAAGAATACTAAGGCCAGGGCGTGACACATGGTCATTACACAGGTGCCGGGGACAATAAAAGGCCACTCTAAAATGTGCAATTTTGTCTCACAGCACAATGCCACAGATGTCTCAAGTTTTGAAGCAGCGTGCAATTGGCATGCTGACTGCAGCAATGTCCACCAGAGCTGTTGCCAGACAATTGAATGTTAATTTCTCTACCATAAACTGTCTCCAACGTTGTTTTAGAGAATTTGGCAGTACGTCCAACCGGCCTCACAGCCGCAGACCAAGTGTGACCACGTCAGCCCAGGACCTCCACAACCGGCTTCTTCGCCTGCAGGATTGTCTGAGACCAGCCACCCGGACAACTGATGAAACTGTGGGTTTGTACATCCTGAAGAATTTCAGCACAAACTGTCAGAAACCGTCTCAGGGAAGCTCATATGGGTGCTCGTCATCCTCACCAGGGTCTTGACCTGACTGCAGTTCGGTGTCGTAACAGACTTCAGTGGGCAAATGCTCACCTTCGATGGCCACTGGCACACTGGAGACTTGTGCTCTTCATGTATGAATCCCAGTTTCAACTGTACCGGGCAGATGGCAGACAGTATGTCAACGTCGTGAACAGAGTGCCCAATGGTGGTGGTGGGGTTATGGTATGGGCAGGCATAAGCTACGGACAACAAATACAATTGCATTTTATCAAGCGAAAGGTAGCCTAGCGGTTAAGAGCTTTTGGCCAGTAACTGAAAGGTCGCTGGATCGAATCCCCAAGCCAACTAGGTGAAAATCTGTCAATGTGCCCTTGAGCAAGGCTCTTAACCCTAATTGCTCCTGTATGTCGTTCTGGATAAGAGCGTCTGCTAAATGACAAAAATGTAAATGTAAAAATCTATGGCAATTTGAATGCACAGAGATAACATGATGAGATCCTGAGGCCCATTGTCATGCCATTCATCAGCCACCTTCACCTCATGTTTCAGCATGATAATGCATGGCCCCATGTCGCAAGGATCTGTACACAATTCCTGAAGCTGAAAATGTCCCAGTTCTTTCATGGCCTGCATACTCACCAGACATGTCACCCAATGAGTATGTTTGGGATGCTCTGGATCCACGTGTACGACAGCGTGTTCCAGTTCCCACCAATATCCAGAAACTTCGCACAGCCATTGAAGAGGAGTGGGACAACATTCCACAGGCCACAATCAACAGCCTGATCAACTCTATGCGAAGGAGATATGTCGCGCTGCATGAGGCAAATGAAGGTCACACCAGATACTGACTGGTTTTCTGATCTATGGCACTACCTTTTTTTAAGATACAGTATCTGTGACCAACCGATGCATATCTGTATTCCCAGTCATGTGAAATCCATAGATTAGGGCCTAATTCATTTATTTCAATTGACTGATTTCCTTATAAACTCAGCAAAAAAAGAAACGTCCCTTTTTCAGGACCCTGTCTTTCAAAGATAATTTGAATCCAAATAACTTCACAGATCTTCATTGTAAAGGGTTTAAACATTGTTTCCCATGCTTGTTCAATGAACCATAAACAATTAATGGACATGCACCTGTGGAACGGTTATTAAGACACTAACAGCTTATAGACAATAGGCAATTAATGTCACAGTTATGAAAACTTAGGACACTAAAGAGGACTTTCTACTGACTCTGAAAAACACCAAAAGAAAGATGCCCAGGGTCCCTTCTCATCTGCGTGAACGTGGCTTAGGCATGCTGCAAGGAGGCATGAGGACTGCAGATGTGGCCAGGGCAATAAATTGCAATGTCCGTACTGTGAGACGCCTAAGACAGCGCTACAGGGAGACAGGATGGACAGCTGATCATCCTCGCAGTGGCAGACCACATGTAACAACACCTGCACAGGATCGGTACATCCGAACATCACACCTGCGGGACAGGTACAGGATGGCAACAACAACTGCCCGAGTTACACCAGGAACGCGCAATCCCTCAATCAGTGCTCAGACTGTCCATAATAGGCTGAGCGAGGCTGGACTGAGGGCTTGTAGGCCTGATGTAAGGCAGGTCCTCACCATAGATCACCGGCAACAACGTCACCTATGGGCACAAACCCACTGTCGCTGTACCAGATAGGACTGGCCAAAAATGCTCTTCACTGACGAGTCGCGGTTTTGTCTCACCAGGGGTGACAGTCGGATTTGCGTTTATCGTAGAAGGAATGAGCGTTACACTGAGGCCTGTACTCTGGAGCGAGATCGATTTGGAGGTGGATGTGTGTGTCACAGCTTCATCGGACTGTGCTTGTTGTCATTGCAGACAATTTCAACACTGTGCGTTACAGGGAAGACATCCTCCTCCCTCATGTGGTACCCTTCCTGCAGGCTCATCCTGACATGACCCTCCAGCATGACAATGCCACCAGCCAGACTGCTCGTTCTGTGCGTTATTTCCTGCAAGACAGGAATGTCAGTGTTCTGCCATGGCCAGTGAAGAGCCTGGATCTCAATCCCATTGAGCACGCCTGGGACCTGTTGGATCGGATGGTGAGGGCTAGGGCCATTCCCCCCAGAAATGTCCGGGAACTTGCAGGTGCCTTGGTGGAAGAGTGGGGTAACATCTCACAGCAAGAACTTGCAAATCTGGTGCAGTCCATGAGGAGGAGCTGTACTGCAGTACTTAATGCACTTGGTGGCCACACCAGATACTGACTGTTACTTCTGATTTTGACCCCCCCTTTGTTCAGGGACACATTATTCTATTTCTGTTAGTCACATGTCTGTGGAACTTTTTCAGTTCATGTCTCAGTTGTTGAATCTTATGTTCATACAAATATTTACAAATGTTAAGTTTGCTGAAAATAAACGCAGTTGACAGTTAGAGGACGTTTCCTTTTTTACTGAGTTTATGAACCTTTACTCAGTAAAATCTTTGAAATTGTTGCATGTTGCATTAATATTTTTGTGCACTGTATTGAAGTCCAATTCATACTTGAGATAAGTAGAGTTAACATGGCCTTAGGTAAAAAAAAGAAAAAAACTTATATCCATGTTTTATGGACTTAAGTCCATGTTAAATCTATTTACTTCAAGTCTGAATTGGGCCCTTAGAGCACTGAGCTCCTGTCTTTAAACCCTGGTTGAGTTCAACCCTTAACCACAAAGTTAAGTCAAACTGCTTCCAAAACCATATCTCTTCTATCACATAGAACTAAATATGTTTTGACAGTCGACACATGATTGACACTGCTTTCAGATTTAGCTAAAGCCAGGTATGGCCTACTGTGTGAGGAGGATACCACTGATTGTTATCTGGCGCTAACATGCGGTTGGTAACACATCAACACATCAACACCACTATCCCAGAAATCCTAGACCCACCCTAATTTGCATACCGCCCAAACAGATCCACAGATGACGCAATCTCTATTGCACTCTACACTGCCCTTTCACATCTGAACAAAAGGAACACCGATTTGAGAATGCTATTCACTGACTACAGCTCAGCGTTCAACACCATAGTGCCCTCAATGCTCATCACTAAGCTAAGCTAAGCTAACCCTGAGACTAAACACCTCCCTCTGCATCCTGGACTTTCTGATGAGCCGCCCCCAGGTGGTAAGGGTAGGTACCAACATATCCGCCACGCTGACCCTCAACATTGGGGGCTCCTCAGGGGTGAGTGCTCAGTCCCATCCTGTACTCCCTTTTCACTCATGACTGCACGGCCAGGCACGACTCCAACACCATCATTAAGTTTGCCGATGACACAACAGTGGTAGGCCTGATCACCAATAACGGCGAGACAGCCTATAGAGAGGTCAGAGACCTGACCGTGTGGTGCAAGGACAACAACCTCTCCCTCAACGTGATCAAAGACAAAGGAGATGATTGTGGACTACAGGAAAAGGAGGACCGAGCACGTCCCCATTCTCATCGACAGGGCTGTAGTGGAGCCGGTTGAGAGCTTGAAGTTCCTTGGCGTCCACATCCCCAACAAACTAACATGGTCCAAACACACCAAGACAGTCGTGAAGAGGGCCCGACAAAACCTATCCCCCCCCAGGAGACCGAAAAGATTTGCCATTGGTCCTTAGATTCTCAAAAGGTTCTTCAGCTGCACCATCGAGAGCATCCTGACAGGTTGCATCACTGCCTGGTATGGCAACTGCTCGGCATCCGACCGCAAGGCACTACAGAGTGCGTACGGCCCAGTACATCACCAGGACCTCTATACCAGGCAGTGGCCCTAAAAATTGTCAAAGACTCCAGACACCCTAGTCATAGACTGTTCTCTCTGCTACCGCACGGCAAGCGGCACCGGAGCACCAAGTCTAGGGCCAAGAGGCTTCTAACCAGCTTCTACCCCCAAGCCATAAGACTCCTGAACATCTAATCAAATGGCTACCCCAGACTATTTGCATTGATCCCCCTCTTTTACGCTGCTGCTACTCTCTGTTGTTATCTATGCATGGTCACTTTAATAACTCTACCTACATGTACATATTGCCTCAACTGACACAGTGCATTGACTCTTTACCGGTGCCCCCATATATAGCCTCGCTATTGTTATTTTACTGCTGCTCTTTAATTATTTGTTACTTTTATTTGTTAATTTTTAAAGGTTTTTTTCTTAAAAATGCATTGTTGGTTAAGGGCTTGTAAGTAAGCATTTCACTGTGAGGTCTACACCTGTTGTATTCGGCGCATGTGTCAAATTAACATTTGATTTGATTAATATGTTGATGAACTTCATAGTAGTCATAAGCTATTGCTTCGCTCTCAGTGGTGTCTCCTCAAGGTTTCTCTGTCACCGTCTCTCCTTTCATTATTGATCTTTTCATCCTGTTAGGATAGATAGAAGGAATGTGTGTTCTCGTCATTTAACACACCACCCCGATAATATGGGTACTAATGAGAGCTCAGCTCGCTGTTCCAAGACACACACACCTGTAGGCATCACCCATACAGACACTGAACGTTTGTATAACATATCTGAATGTTAACAGTTTAACCTTGGTGATTGATTAATGCTCTGAATGATCTGAACCTGGCTGATGTATACTGTGAACTTTGTTTTCTCTCTGTATTTGGGAGGGCCTGTACCAACTCGCAGGCAGGTTGCAGACAATCGTTGCCATTCAGCAGGAAGACAGAAAAAGGAATGAACCGAAGCGGGAGGCCATTTATAGAGGTGCAACTGGAAGTGTTATGTACTGGCTGTGTTTCTCTGATTTGACTTTGATATGTGACTCATAGTGTTCTAACGCCCCTCTGTTTCCATGCCCCAGTCCTGTGGAGAGCAGATACACGCTGAGGTTGTTGCTCTCTTGAACGCCACGATGACTCTGTCTTTTAATGATGGTGTATCTCATACTGTCTGGGCTGAGCCTCGATGTCATGTACTTTGAATCATTTCCCCTCTTCGCATCTTTGATGAGGATAAGGTCTCTCTCTCTTTCTCTCTCTCCATCATCTCTTTTCATTTTGTATTTGTTGCTTCTCTCTTGCTGTTTTTCTTCTACACTTTCCTCCCCTTCTCTCTTGTGTTCTAATGACAGTATAAGGCAGTATTTCTCGTTCCTTACTAGCAGACATTGTATCATAAAGTATAATGTAGTACAATTATCTCTTATTAGCTCATGTGTTATTATTTATATTAATGCAAAAAATATGCACTTTGTCTCATTTTACAGAGGCCTTTCAGAACAACAAACTTTCAGGATAAAGCAGTAATGCCAAATATCCACTAGAGGTTACCATTGGACAGGCCAGAGGCATAAAATGTACCAAATGTACTGTAAAGCTGATACTATTCATCACTATTAAATATTACAGATTTTTTTTTCTGACAACCCTTCTCTTAACTGATCGAATCTATGGGGATGTATATTTGAAAAAGTATCAGAATCTATAAGATCATGACAAATTCTGCAACCAGCGGTTGTCAGTATCATAGGGGGAGGATAATATATGCACCTGATATCTATCATAAAATTTACAACTTTTAACCTTCTGGGAAGATTTTATATGAAACATCCATTCTGCTCTCTCACTGGTAAGATGAATATAATATAACCCAGGTGAAATCCGAGTTCTGCGTATTCCATAATCCTGTGAGTGACACAGAGCTCATGCTGCTCTCTGAACTCTGTACCTCACCTTCAACAACAGGAAGGAGGAGGAGGGAAAAGATAGTGCCACATGAAAAGAGGAGCTTTCTCTTCTAATAAACACATATCTACACATCCCACCGGACCCTTCATCTGAGAGCAGCAACCCTGCTAAACTCGTACTTGTCTGCGCGTGGCACTACAAGGGAAGACACCAGGCGGAATTCATGTTTTGTCTCTAGGTTGTTCGTTTGAGAGCGTTAGAGGATTTTAGCGCGCCTCTTTCCCTCTTTCTGTACCCCCCTCCCAGTTTTCATTAAAAGAGCTCTCCAGACGCAAAGCCACCATGCTACACAGAAGACATGCATAATATCTGAGAAAAGGGGGAGATGTTTAAAGCAACATATACATATGGCATTTGATATTATTCCCTTTCAGGTATTCTTATGGGTGGTTTGGTTGGGATTTAGATTTTTCAGGGTTGTTAAACACAAAGGAAGCAGCCGCGACTACACACTTCAAAGATGCCCCTGCAATCCCATAAAGACAGTCCACATTTGTGAGGAGCATGCTGTGCTGTGCTGTGCTACAGACAAGGGTTTCTGTGAGAGTAGGCTATGGCTTCTCATTAAGGTACCACTGTTTTCTCTACAGATTACACTGGGAAACGTTCCTGGCTCATCCACAGCTGAAAAATACAGTTTTACAAGACTAGACAGTTTTATAAGATTAGATGAACAAAATAGAGCATCATTTTGTCATGAGTTCCAGAAATATCAACAGGTATGATAATGACGATACAGCTTTTGACACCTAAAGAAGATAACCTGTTTTAAATACTGTATTTTTTATTTGTTTGGGAAAAGTAGCCTAATGGAGACTTTTATAACTTATTGTTGATTATCGTGAACCCAGTCAATGTTTCCAGTGAGGCAGCATTTGTCTTGGTCACGCCGAGCCTTCTTGACAGGTCCTAATGGGTTAGAATAATCCACAGCCTTGTATAGACACCGTGTACATATCAGATGCATATTGCTGGCATCCTATAGCATGGTGACGAACAAATGTCTGGGACGGCTGGCTGTGCCCACCGTTGGAATGAGAGAGCTCTGTTTTGGAACACGCTGTGATTGTCTCAAGGGCCTCCAAGGCACGTCTGAATGTGAGACGGACATTTCCTACACGCGTGTATCTGCCCCGCTCACACTTGAGCCTGTCGGAGCTGGACGCGTTTCTGAAGGCCAATGCAACCATATGGCTGACCTTTGACCCCTTCTATCAGTGGGCTCCATGCTTACATACATTGCAGACCCCAGTCAAAACCTCACAGAGCATAATTCTGCCACAAAGTCAAAGATAGGCCCCTCTGCATGCAGGAAAGTCTAACGGGATTTCCTCTTCTTGTATCATGTCCTTCATCTGCAGTGATATGGTTAGTCTAAAGGGGTTTCCTCTCCTGAAATTATGTTGCTAGTGAGGGAAAATACTTTTATATTCATCTTCCATATTTCTTTCCTATGTTTTCAGATCAGTGCAGACGACGGAACGAAGATAAGGAAGCCACTCTTAGACTTATACTTTCCTCCATCTGATCTAACACTTTTTTAGTGTGTGTCCTCGAAAATAATTCATTAGAGAGGAATTGTGGAGTGGGGTAGGATAGCAGAGGTTGATTATATTCAGGCAGAGAGGCGAGGGCCTCTTTGGGAAGTTGAGGGGCCTTTATTAGTGGAGCCAAGGGTGGTGCAGTTTCATTTCCTGGTTTTAATGGAGTGGCTTTCTGCCTGGGTCTCCAAATCTCCGCCAAGATGCACATACAGTATCTCTGAAATGTCCTCTGGAGCTCAGAGGACAACAGTGGAGATACACAATACATACAAATGATCAACTAGAGGCTTAAAGTCAACTGAGTTTCTACTTGTATGTATTTCAGTACTGTATAGCAGAAGTTAGTGATTTTCTGTAAGATCTTAGACCCTTTAAGAGGCCTTATGTAGCAGATGTTGGTGTTTCTATCTATGAGGATGTGTATGCCAATTCTGAAATATTTGCTAACATTGCCATTTTTTATATGGTATACTTAAGCAATAAGGCCCGAGGAGGTGTGGCATATGGCCAATATACCATGGCTAAGGTATGTTCTTATTAAGCACGACACAACGCGGGGTACCTGGACACAGCCCTTAGCCGTGGTATACTGGCCATATACTGTATCACAAACTCCCGAGGTACCTTATTGCTATTATAAACTGGTTACCAACGTAATTAGAGTAGTAAAAATAAATGTTTTGTCATACCCGTGGTTTACCACGGCTATCAGCCAATCAGCATTCAGGGCTCGAACCACCAAGTTTATAATATCCAATCATGATGCTATGGTGTTCTACCTCAGAACGTAAAGCAGTATTTTCCTCCAATCAGAGTGACATGTCCCATCTATATGTCACAAGACGACACAGCTAATGTCACATATTTTTGATGCAAACATATAAGTATGGTTCCCGATCAGCCTGCCATGGGGGCCAGTAACCTATGTGCAGGGCACGTTGCTGATCTCACGGTTATCCCTGCATACACAGATAAGTGGGTGAGCGTGGACTGGTTCCTAAGACTCAGGGCTGAGTAGTGTGCATAAATAAAACACAGTACGGTAACATGTAACCATGGCATTATCTAGGTCAGCCAGGCTCTCCAACCAATATCCCCTCTCCATCAAAGCGGCGCCCGTGATTCCATGTCACACATTGACCTGATTTTTGGGGACAGGCGCTGTATGGACATGGCTAACACACTCGCACACAGACACATGCACGCTATTGGGGAAAATGCATGTGATATGCACTGTATGTTGTGTGTGAAGCGGTGTGTGTTCCGTGTCTCTGTGTTGATGTAGTGTTTAAAAGATTTACTTGATTTCAATTTAGTAGATTCAATTGAATAGTATATTAAAGAGCTGAGGGGCTCCCCATGGTTACAGTTAAAAGTTATGATATATATAAAAAAGAGTCATTAATAAAATAATAATTCTAAAGTCAATTCAAACCTCTGCAACAACAACATATTCACCAACCAGTTAACCATATGAATATGGAAGGTAACCATAGAACTGAAACTCCATTCTGTAGTACAGCAGCTGACCACTGGATGGAAATGTCTGGCTGCTCTTCCCCTCTCTCTGCCTCCTCCCCCTAATTAGTGAGGACTGTGGGGCCCCCTCCGACACCATCCCATACATGTCAACACCAATACAGCAGGGGACATTGGGCCTGGACTTAACAAACACAGACACTATGAAAGTCCACTATGTATGTCAAATCAATCGCACAGCCAGGCCTCCTGCACTTTAATACCTCTGACTACACTTACCTGCAAGTGGTGGGGGGCTGCTTCGTGTATCCTAAACATGCACAACAAATAGATCTACGGAGATTATAAATATGTAAATTAAAATGAATTTCTTTGTATAAAAAGCTGCCTGTAATGATAAAATTAGCAACGTATACCAGTAAGTTTGTTGTTGGCAGTAGGTACATAATAAAAAGTCCTCAGGAGTTCAGCTTCTCACCTCTCTCTCTGGTCAATCTCTCCCTCTATCTCTTTCTTCCTTGCTCTGCCCCTCTCTTTCTCTCTAAGGTGTTCTGTTAACAGTCCGTGGTGTGCTGCTTGCTTGCTTGCACCCTTTTCCATTCCCTTCAAATCGGCTCCTAGGAGCAGGTGGACGGGAGATAACTTGCGCTGCGCTTTGTTTTTGCACTGACACTGTCATTAATCATTGGCCAAGCCACACTTCAACATATAATAATAAGGACTGGCTGCTGTGTGGGGCTTCTGCCCAATTGCCTTTCATTGCGCGGATGCCAAATTGGAGGTGAACGGCCATAGCCAGACACTGCTCCCACATCCCCAGACTGTCTCATCATTTAGGTATTTATCCATCTCAGCCTTGTCCAAGGAGCTTCTCCCTACTCAGCCCTCAGTCCCAGGAGGCCAGCCGCAGATTGTTTGGGGGAGGATCAGATTTGTTGCTCCGGCTTTTTGGCTTTGATTGTGTGTCTATAAGTTTGGGATTAGAGGCAAATTTCCCACAGGGCAGTGCAGGATTTGCTGGCGTTTAACTGTTTAACCTGTCTTAGTGTTGTGTGGCTAGGCTGGCAGGGCTGGGGGAGGAGGGTGGGTGGCTGGGAGAAGGAGCAGGGTGGGGAGGGGAGAGAGACTGGTCAATTGGCCCACAGAGACCCAGGGAGCCTGAGCCAGGCCAGTATCGATCAGAGAGGCTGCTGCCTTATCCAGCAGATCTCCCTCCAGTACAGTCGTTCATTGTGTGCATGTTTGTGTGCATGTTTGTGTGCATGTTTGTGTGCATGTTTGTGTGCGTCACTTCTCCCTGACAATCTTTGAGTGATACATCAAACTTATATAGGTGATGTCTTTTCCGGTAAAAACAATGTCTTACACAAATCGGAAAATATGAAAGCATTATTTTAATGTCTGAGAATTGTTGTGTTGCAGTGATAATATGGCAAACTTATGGAGTTGGAGAGAATCTTCCATGAGACTCTCCCCAAGGGTCTTGGACAGTACAAATAAGTGAACCCAAGCACCATAATCCTCACAATAACACAAACCAATATTAAACGATATTGTTTTCCTGAGGCCCACCTCATTGATTGACACAGTACATTTACACCTATATAGCTACATTCAAATATTGTACACAATCAAACATATCAAACACATGCTCTAGCTCAAGACTGGCTAAACGGTCCTGAACAACAAACCTTGTGTATAGATTACTGTAGATAGTCTCAAAAAAATCATCACATTGAACAACATCTGGAAACTGATGACAATTTGATTGGTGACACCAGATCTCGATGGTGGAGGCTCTGTGGAGAGACAATTACCAGACATGATTAAGCAGGTTTGAGGGTGGCTGAACCAAATGAATCGTCCAAAGCTGCTTAGCTGGAGGAAGGGCAGTGTGGGCTAGCCACCCTTTGTTGGCTGACACTCCGGAACGAGTGGGGGCTAGGAACAGCGGGAGAATCCCTGTCCTGTCAAACACAATCCAGGCGGATTACAGAGATCTGAGGGGAATTTATCAGCCCCAAGTCTGAAGGTGTGTTTTTTGGGCCTGCAACCTCGAGCACTACAAACAAGGATGCCTAAAGGTGTGCTGCTGCCGGAGCGGAGAGTGGCCTGGCTTTGATCTCCACTCAGGCCCCACCTTACCTCAGCCCCCTCCTGACTAGGTTCAATAGTAGACTAGAGTGTTGTGGTGTAAAACGGGAAAAGTCAGGTATAAAGGACAGACGGGGGTTGGACATCATTACTTGGATCTTATTGGAGCTATAACGTTGTTGCGGATTCTGGAGGGTTTGTAGGTTTGGGGTCCGTGAAACAAGCACAGTTCTATGTTCTTGTTCACAATGCTGACCATTGGTGACCAATACTTAAACGACTACTGAGGCTAAATATATACAGATGGATTGTATGCTCATCGCACATAATAAAGTAGGCAATCACTGTACATACAGTATGGTGATTTTATTTTTCATACCTAGAAACTTTAAAGCTTCAATGCAGCCTTTTTATCTCAATATCAAATCGTTTGTGGGTAACAATTAAGTACCATACTGTGATTGTTTTCAACTAAAATGGTTAAAAATGAAAATTAGCTGTTATTGGCAGAGAGGTTAGGAACTCTCTTATTGGTCTGTTAACTAATTTACCGCATGGTGATGTCCCCATGCAAGGCCAAAACTCCCTCCCACCAAAACAGGCAGAAATTTCAGGCAGGTCTTTTCAAACAGCTTTTACGCTAAATGGGCACTATCATAATCTTCACAATTTCACAACTTCATAGTGTGGAAATATACACTGAGTGTACAAAACATTAGGAACCTCTGCTCTTTCCATGAAATAGACTGACAAGGTGAAAGCTATGATCCCTTATTGTCACTTGTTAAATCCACTTCAATCAGTGTAGATGAAGGAGAGGAGACAGGTTAAAGACAGATTTTTAAGCCTTGAGACAATTGAGAGATGGATTGTGTATGTGTGCCATTCAGAGGGTGAATGGGCAAGACAAAAGATTTAAGTGCCTTTGAACGGGGTGTAGTAGTAGGTGCCAGGCGCACCGGTTTGAGTGTGCCAAGAACCGCAACGCTGCATGCTTTTTTTCACGCTCAACAGTTTCCTGTGTGTATCAAGAATGGTCCACTACCTAAAGGACAGCCAGCCAACTTGACACAACTGTGGGAAGCATTGGAGTCAACATGGGCCAGCATCCCTGTGGAACGCTTTCGACACCTTGTGGAGTCAATTCCCCGACGAATTGAGGCTTTTCTGAGGGCACTAGGGGGTGCATATAAAACAGGAAATCACATTTTTGGACCTTTAATATTGACTCTTTTAGCACATTTCCCCTTGTTAATCTCTATGTATTTGTCGCCGGTGAACTTCTATATCATCCTGACATGCGTTAGATAGTAAAGAGCCAACTTCCTCCAGTGCAGGTTGAAAAATACTGCAAAACTGTATCGATCTATAATTAAATAAGCACTTAACCTTGGCTGGGCGCTAGACCCCCAGGCCAGCGAGTTAATTAATGTACTAATAGTCATAATATTTGTGCTCTGCATGGGGAGGTACATAAAAAATTATCTATTGTGTAGGCAGTTTGTCAGCACAACGATGTCCCAATGTAGCTCCTCCATACTAGGGACCCGTGCTGTGCATATATCAATATTATGGGGAGGGAATTTGTGCCATGGAGAGGAAAGTCAGTCTGTTAATATTTCCTATTTTATATCAGGAACATTACTCACGCTCTACTCCTGGGAATCCGTGGGATCTTAGCGGATGTACATCGATGTGGCTTTTAATGATGCCTCACTACCATGACAATGGATGCATACCATCCACAGGATAAGCCTACACACCAGCAGGCAGAGAGAGAGAGAGAGAGAGAGAAAGATCCACTCACATTCGCTCCCATTCCCTCTTCTCTGCTCCCACCAGTGGGCAGGAAGGAATCCCAGACCTGGATCAAAATCATATCCCACTGACCTTTCAAAAGCCCCTTAACACCACCAACCAGCCAACCACCAACCAGCAAGGAGAAAGGCTCCTCATAAACAGGCCCCTCTGAGGGAGTAGAGACAAGGTGATATCACTCTTTATAGGTTTATTGATTTCTTCTCAGGATGCAACTATTAACATTGAGCTGTGTGGTTGCCGTGGAGGCTCTATGCAGATAGGGGCTTTGGCTCACACCCCGGCCTAGCATCACGTCGAAGGGGGAGGCGGAGGGGAGTAGGAGGGTAAAGAGGGGGCACGCTTTTATAAATCAGGTCAGCTGGGATGCATTACAGCATTTGGAGGTGTTAAAACAGGCCCTCCTCCGAGAGTATGTTGGCATTGCCCCCACTTGTAAATTAGCCATGCTCCCAAGTCGAGGAGGGGGGGGCTACACAAGGCTACACTATGTGGCTACCACATGGTGTAGCCATGTTTTGCTCAGCACAGCACTAACACAGAGGTTCTAAACCCAGGGGCGCAACACCGTGAGACTTCCGGGAACGCTTGCGAAACAGACCAGGCAAGGGTTTGGCATTTGAGAAGTCAATGAGAGAAGTGAAAAATTCTTGCTTAGTTGTTACATTTCTTGAAATCTAAAGGTACCACTTAAATTCGAGCCAATGTCCTAAGTAGTTGAACATGTTATTACTTCAACCTCATCAAAGTGACAGACTGACACGTTTTCATTTTCATCAAAAACTATTTTATATCAAAGGAGTGCCTTTGATTCGACGGACTGCACATGCACAGTTTGGAGCGAGACAACCGTCGGGCCCCATGATGTGTTTCTACGGATTATCTAAGCTAGCCAATGTCGCCATTACATCGCCTACAAGTGTCATCTGGTATTACTATTGGAGAAGCAGTTTTAGCCTATCTTTATAGTGCACTATCTTTGACACTACTGCATCAATAACCCAATGAGGTACCATTTACCACCTCTACCACATCTTAAAGTATGCCCTCTGCAGTTCACAATAGACACTGCATTCCAAAGTGAAACAGAACAGGAAGATTAACATTTGAATAGGAATGTCAAAGTTTGAAAAAGAGCGCCAGCATGTGGTGGTCTCCGAAAGAGGTGCCGGTTTAGATTAACTGTCCCAGCGCCACGATTAGAGGACGGAAATCTCCAGTAGGAGACAGGGATACAATTCACACTTTATTTTCACACACGGCAAACAGGAAGAGGAGACTAGTAGTAGTGATAGTGTATAGTGGTTGTATGGTCAGTGACGTACTAACACACGGTTGGGAAGTCCAGGGTTGTGAGTTGTGTTGAGGCGGTGCAAATTTCTTCTGACCTGTTGTCTCTCTGCACCCCTGTGTCCAACTATAGATCAGGCAGGAATAGGGGTCTGTTACTTCACCTATTAGGGCCTGTGATTGGCTGACCAGGTCAGCTGACTGAGTTCCCTGGCAACCTGGTCCCTAACACAGAGGTGTGAGGTAACCTCTGCCACCGGACAATAGGGTTAGGTTGAGGTGGGGGATGGTAGCCTACTTCAGCAGTAAAAAGCTACAAAGTTTGTCTCTTCAGTCCCAAAGCCGCGGAGAGTTTGAATGGTTAATGCCTGTGGGTTTAATTATAAAAGTTAGGGGGTTTTGTACAAAGTTCATATTTAGTGTTGCAGACCTTGACAGATAAATATCTCTCTGGCTAGAGATGAGAGGGAAGATATAGCTATACAGTGATGTCTGTTTGGTTTTATGTATAATGTGTACTGCCCTTCTATTTCAGGTAGGATTAGAGTATCCTGTCCTGCCAATGACCCACTGCCATTCAAAAGACCAGTACATATCCATGGCTCCAGTTGACTAGAGAGAGAAAAATAAATAATGGCCAGGTAAGTCAACAGATCAACCCTCAGTGAGAGGCCAGAGGTGTGAGCACTCTTTGGGTTAACACAGGCTCCAATGAGGCGGGCAAAACAAAGCCAAGCCCTCAGTCAGCACAACAATGGAGACTCTGTCAGAGAGAATGGTGAAGGGGGAGGGAGGAGAGGAGGATGGAGAGGGGGAACAAACAGAACACAAGGGTTTCACAAACAACCTGTCACAAGGCATTCAGCAGGACAGGTCTGACTGGGCGGCGGAGGCTGAGCTCATAGCCAGTACCAAAGGGTGAGAGAGGGGTCAACTCTTTGTGGCATTATGGGAGAGGATGCAAGGAGAGGCTGAGGTAGGCTGCTGTGTATGAGAGAGGGAGGGAGAAGAGAGACAAAGAAAGGATATCCTGGACAAAGCTTAATGCTAAGGTTATTATCTATGCTAAAGTTATTAGCTCGGTCTAAAGTTATTTGCTAGGTCTAAAGTTATTAGCTAGGGTCTAACGTTATTAGCTATGTCTAAGGTTAATAGCTCGGTCTAAGGTTATTCGTTTGTGTCACGGTAGAGTGCAAATTCAAGGCAGAGATGAGGCCAGGGTCAGTGATAGGACTAATGCTAGAGCTAGTGATATAGTTTGTGCTAAGGCTATAACTGTTAGTAAATTAGTTAAGCTTGAGTTTCAATGTCAGGTAAAACTATGACAGGGCTACAATATCTAGTCTGGTTTAAAATAATCAACCTTTTTGTGCAGATAGACATATTTGCGCCAATAATGTTAATTTGGTACTAGATGGGTGTAATTTGCATAGTTCCAACAATAATTTCAATGACAAGGCCATGGAATAGTCATAGTGGTGTGTTTTATTGGTTTATCTTTCGATTGGCAAGAGCAAGTCGTCACCCTGACCCTGGAGTCAAAGCCGTTGAGAAATGCCAAAAAAGCAGAACTTTTTTGGAGTAAACACAGCTTTCCTCCTTGACCTGGATTGGTGTGTGCTCACTGGGATTTAATGTTGTTTACCTTTACCTACCTTGAAGGAGGGGAACTTATTTTTGATTCTTTCAATGGGTCACCTTTCTGTATGACGGTGAATGGTAGGAAAATATATATTCTGTGTACCAAAGGTAGATCAGGGTTTATTGAGGACGTGTCCTTTTCCTAAGTTTGCAAAATATAACAAAACTGCAAATGGAAAGCTTTCAAGTTTTAAATAGAAAATCTACCCTTTACTTACATCATCGATTTAATTTAATTTATACAATTGTGAGACCATGAAAAAAGTGTTAAACTTACAGTGAAGATAGTAATGATACTAAAAAACAATGATTCTCATCATAATTCATTCAACAAATTTGTTGCATCATTTCATTCCTCTATATAGTGATCCACATTTCCATCCTCTTTCAGATTCGCCACATAAACCGTGAATGTGAACCACCATTTCAGAGAAATAAGAATGGAATCTGTTGAACATTGCTGCAACTGTCACACAAAAAATATTGTAACGGGCTGGCTCCAAACTGCTACCACTGCTCACGGCTGTTTTTATACACCACTATTTATTTGACCATTATGTTAAATTATCCCCATAAAGCTACACTTGGCAGCACCCTCCTTGGAAGCTCTCTGTGAACCACTTACAGTAAGTGTACCACTGGGGGTTAGTCTGTTCCATAGCCCCAACATGCCCACTTTACTATAGAAATAAGGCTTCTTTGGTCATGCTTCTTTGGTCATTCTTCTTCTCTGCCCCCTTCCTGGTCAGCAATGATGATGTTGTTTTGTGTGTGTGCACATCATTTTCATTGGTGACAAATGTTTGGTTGTTGGTATACTTTTAGTACATGTAGTGGGCTGTTTATCTTGCTGTTGAATCGACACCAGCCACTCTAATGGGGAAGTAGATGGTATATAAAGCATCTGTTTCCACAGAATTACAGAAATCGTGTTTATTTCAAAACTCCTGATAGATAATCTAATATGATGGTTAAACAGAAAATGATCTAACAGAAACACTGTATTTCAGTGCATACTCAATAAGAGATCAAAAATGCAATCTGTAATGGCTTGAAATGCAATGCATTTAACATCAGTCAATGGGAACAGATCTCACCTTAGCCACAATAACCCAAGCCAAGTACGCAGAGCATGAGAGTTTGTTGACAGATCAAGGAAAATTCATATGACAAGAAAGATCAGTTTTCCACTTACCAACAACAGAAGTTGTTGCTAGGTTACTCTGTATGTTTAAAACGAAGGGCTGCTGCTCTCTCTGTAATCCAAAGGCAGCATGGGGTACAGGCCACAGTGAACCCCAGTTAGAGAGATGGGTTAGCCCCGGAGCAGAGAGGGCCACGTTCTGTTCAGACCACCTCTATTGAGGGTCCCGGAACCCAGGAGGCTAAGTGGCAGCCGGAAAATCACAGCTACAGGATCAGCCCATGTGCATTAGGAACCCAGCCCTCAGAGAGGGATACAGTAAAGGATTAGTACAGAGCACACAATGGGGAGGGATTTCCTCCCAGGGCTGGACACAGCATAGTCAAACACCTCTTGAGGCACTCCTGAGCCCTGGAGATGCCCTTGGTCAGAGGACCTGTAGAAGGGGCACCAGAAGCTAGGGGTTATGATAATGGTGCCCAACATGACAAGGGAAATGTTTCAGTGGAAAAGTGAAACATTTGTGTGTACAGTACAGTGCATTCGGAAAGTTCTTTCCCCTCATCAACCTACACACATTATCCCATAATGACGAAGCAAAAACACTTTTTTAGAAATTTTAGCAAAACTACAAAACTGAAATATCACATTTACATAAGTATACAGACCCTTTACTCAGTACTTTTCTGAAGCACCTTTGGCAGTGATTTCAGCCTCGAGTCTTCTTGGGTATGACTCTGTCAATCACCACATTCTTATCGGCAGAGTCAACAGCCTTGGTTTCTCAAATTACAGCCTCGCCTGGTTCACCAACTACTTCTCAGACAGAGTTCAGTGTGTCAAATCGGAGGGCCTGTTGTCCGGACCTCTGGCAGTCTCTATGGGGGTGCAACAGGGTTCAATTCTCGGGCCAACTCTTTTCTCTGTATACATCAATGATGTCGCTCTTGCTGCTGGTGATTCTCTGATCCACCTCTATGCAGACGACACCATTCTGTATTCTTCTGGCCCTTCTTTGGACACTGTGTTAACTAACCTCCAGACGAGCTTCAATGCCATACAACTTTCCTTCCGTGGCCTCCAACTGCTCTTAAATGCAAGTAAAACTAAATGCATGCTCTTCAACCGATCGCTGCCCGCACCTGCCCGCCCGTCCAGCATCACTACTCTGAACGGTTCTGACTTAGAATATGTGGACAAGTACAAATACCTAGGTGTCTGGTTAGACTGTAAACTCTCCTTCCAGACTCACATTAAGCATCTCCAATCCAAAATTAAATCTAGAATCGGCTTCCTATTTTGCAACAAAGCATCCTTCACTCATGCTGCCAAACATACCTTCGTAAAACTGACTATCCTACTGATCCTCGACTTCGTCGATGTCATTTACAAAATAGCCTCCAACACTCTACTCAGCAAATTGGATGCAGTCTATCACAGTGCCATCCGTTTTGTCACCAAAGCCCCAAATACTACCCACCATTGCGACCTGTATGCTCTCGTTGGCTGACACTCGCTTCATATTCGTCGCCAAACCCACTGGCTCCAGGTCATCTATAAGTCTTTGCTAGGTAAAGCTCTGACTTATTTCAGCTCACTGGTCACCATAGCAGCACCCACCTGTAGCACGCGCTCCAGCAGGTATATTTCACTGGTCACCCCCAAAGCCAATTCCTCTTTGGCTGCCTTTCCTTACAGTTCTCTGCTGCCAATGACTGGAACGAATTGCAAAACTCACTGAAGCTGGAGATTCATATCTCCTTCACTAACTTTAAGCATCAGCTGTCAGAGCAGCTCACAGATCATTGCACCTGTACATAGCCCATCTGTAAATAGCCCATCCAACTACCTCATCCCCATATTGTTTTTTTTTAACTCCTTTGCACCCCAGTATCTCTACTTGCACATTCATCTTCTGCACATCTATCACTCCAGTGTTTAATTGCTAAATTGTAATTACTTCTACACTACGGCCTATTTATTGCCTTGCCTCACTAATCTTACGACATTTGCACACACTATATATAGATTTTTTTCTGTTTTTCTATTGTGTTATTGACTGTACTTTTGTTTATTCCATGTGTAACTCTGTATTGTTGTTTGTGTCGCACTGCTTTGCTTTATCTTGGCCAGGTCGCAGTTGTAAATGAGAACTTGTTTTCAACTAGCCTACCTGGTTAAATAAAGGTGAAATAAAAATACATTTTTAAAATGACGCTAAAAGCTCGGCACACCTGTATTTGTGGAGTTTCTCCTATTGTTCTCTGCAGATCCTCTCAAGCTCTTTCAGGTTGGATGGGGAGCGTCGCTGCACAGCTATTTTCAGGTTTCTCCAGAGATTTTCGATCGGGTTCAAGTCCAGGCTCTGGCTGGGCCACTCAAGGACATTCAGAGACTTGTCCCGAAGCCACTCCTGTGTTTTCCTGGCTTTGTGCTTAGGGTCTTTGTCCTGTTGCAAGGTAAACCTTCACCCCCAGTCTGAGGTGCTGAGCACTCTGGAGCAGGTTTTCATCTAGAATCTCTCTGTACTCTGCTCCGTTCATCTTTGCCTCGATCCTGACTAGTCTCCCATTCCCTGCCGCTGATAAACATCCTCACAGCATGATGCTGCCACAACCATGCTTCACCGTAGGGATGGTGCCAGGTTTCCTCCAGAGAAACTCCCCAAATACAGGTGTACCAAGCTTGTAGCATTATACCCAAGAAGACTCAAGGCTGTAATCGCTGCCAAAGGTGTTCCAACAAAGTACTGAGTAAAGGGTCTGAAAACTTATGTAAATGTGTTTATACATTTGCAAAAATGTTGAAAAAACAGTTTTTGCTTTGTCATTGTGGGGTATTATGTGTAAATTGAATCCATTTTAGAATAAAGCTGCAAAGTAACAAAATGTGGAAAAAGGGTCTGAATACTTTTTGAAAGCACTGTATGTGATATCACAGGCCAATATCATGACAAAACCAACCATTAAGCCCCTAGTCAATGGCAAGAGTGAAAAAAGCTCCTCATGTACTAAACTTTTTCTCTTATTCCAAGAATCACGATGAGTGCTTCATTTTATTTCTGAAACTTGCACACTGCTCATTTTCCCCCATGCAGAATTCAAAGACAGGCTCTTTTGACATCAATTTACACTACCACAATGGCACTGTTCTGGGGCAGATATAGTGTCAGCCCCTCGCACTTGACCTGTGACCTGTAACATACAGGCAAAAGTGTATTTCATGATTTACGGCAAGGCGAGGTACGTCACAGCACCCTATCTTCCCTCAGCGAGGTGACAGCCTCATAAGACTTTATGGAAATTAACTGCAAAGCAGGGCCAATTAGACCTGTATTATTTAGAACTACTTCTCATCCTTTTCACCCTGAATAATAACACCGATATCCTTTCACTCTACGGCAAATTAATGTGAGGTTGGTTGCCTGACAACCAGCTCTGCCATCGAAAATGGGGACGTAGAAGAAAAATAAGAAAAAATTGAGATAGCCAGCAAAGATATTGAAATAAAAAATGGTCAGACAGGAGTTACACTATATGTTAATAAGTTATTAATAATAACACATTAATTACTATACCATCCATTTATATTGTAAAACAAACAGCTGTGAATGTAAAAACAAATAGCTGTGAATATAAAATCTAATATTATACCTGAAAGTGTTATATTGGAATAATATGCAAGTTTAGATTTTTTTATTGTGTTCAGAGTGAACTTTCCCAGGTTCAGTACCTTTTTTCTCTCCAAATGTGTGAAACAAATGGGAATTAGGCATCTGTGTAACATATTTTCAGTTGACCACCAAAAGATAGGGGTCTTAGCGTGATACGCTGTCTTCATTTCCTTTTCTCAGGTCTCTGACTGAGGGAGCAGTGAGGAGGGACCCTGTTCTATGAGGTAGAATACACTGTGGAAGTTGCAAAGGGCAGAGTCTCTAGGAAATCTACTCTTTCTTTGAAAATATGTCACGGGAGAGATAGGAGATTGGCACCACAAAGAGCCGAAAATAGCAAGGGCTGCTACGCGTTGTCAGACAGGATTTGGGCTGAGACACTGACTTTTGTTCTGGGGAGTGTCGCCCCCTGAAAGGGAGATGGAAGGTGTAAAAATTTATATTTTTCCTGGTTATGTGCGGTAAACAGCCCAATAATGTATGCTGGAACGTCTGCTCCTAATGTCACAATTATTTGTCTGCAGAAGGAGAACTCCCCATACTCACTCACGTTTAGTGGAGGCAAAACAAAGTATTTTTGCTTCTTTGCCCAAATGAAGAGTGGCATCGGTGGTCACAGAGCGGGGCGATGTTGACAGAGCGGGGAATTCATCCAAGGTGTAGGGCCTGGTCAGGAGATGAACGCAAGTCTCTTAGCCCCCCTCCGTTCCTATAACTCCCAATGCTCTCACATTCAGTATTCCTCTATTTTCCTCCCCTCCGTAACAAAGGCCTCATATATTTATAATGCAGGTTTGCCCCAAGGCCACATAATAGGATTAGGAATAATATCGACAAATTTACAAAAACAAATCACATGGCAAGGCTTAGAATTTGCTAATAACTTCTCCATAGCTGATAGATCAAAGAAAAGCTCTGGATTCCAGAGCCAGTAGTTTGACCCTGGTCTGGCATTTTTAATGAAAGGGTTCATCTTCTCAAAGGTGACTATTCAGGAGCAAGTGGTGTGACCAAATGAAGAATTCAGGTCTGGGATAAAAAGGAGAATAGTGGTCGTGAGGGTGCTGGGGTGACAGTGAGGAAGCCCTGAGCTAAAGCTGTGTGACGCATCTCCTCTTGTCTGTACAGAGATGGCCAGGCCTCTCTTCTCTTCGATTCACACTTCTCCACAGCCCCACAGCAAAGGAAAGAAAGAAAAGAGTAAAGGGCAGAAAAAAGGAATCTGGTTGAAAACCTTACAGAGAGCAAACTCAAGGCTATTTCATGGAAGGTTACTCACAAACCTGCAGCACTACCACAAAACAGTTATATCAACAAGAAAGAACACACACACCCGTATACGCACGTACGCCCCCCCGCCCCCCACACACACACACACATTGTTCGCTCTCATTAAAGCCAATTTCTCTCCAAAAGCACCTGAAAGTAGTAACTATACTGTAGCTGTTCTGCTGAAAACTATGTCGCTGAGCACCTCTTGTGCTACTGTAAGCAAACTGCACATCCCTCTTGTGATGAATTAGAGTTGAATACCTTCCAAAAGGAGAGGGTGAGAGCGACGATAGAACAAATAAAAAGATGCCGTTATAAGTGTATTATATTTTACTGGATAAGTAGGTTTGGAAATCTCATAGTGACAGCATGAAAATGGGCCAAGCAGTAATTAGGAACAAATGAAATGGCTTATCACTTAGCAAGTTACCGTGCCAACCACTTGGCCGTGCTCAGAGGGATTAATCAGGGAGACTATTGACATTACATTGTTCCACAATTATCATTCATACGTTTTATGGTAATTGGGAATTTTTCACACAGAGGAACTAAGGTGTTTGCGTAATATTCAAGACAAAATGAACATGTCCCAAATATGAACATTAATCAAATTCCCCAAAATATGTACAGTTGAAGTCGAACGTTTACATACACTTACACGGAACCCAAACCAGCTGTGCACGTGGGCCATCGTGCATACATTTATTTTGTCCCCCTACACCAAACGCGATCACGACACGCAGGTTCAAATATCAAAACAAACTATGAACCAATCACATTAATTTGGGGACAGGTCAAAAAGCATTAAACATTTATGGCAATTTAGCTAGTTAGCTTGCACTTGCTAGCTAATTTGTCCTATTTAGCTAGCTTGCTGTTGCTAGCTAATTTGTCCTGGGATATAAACATCAGGTTGTTATTTTACCTGAAATGCACAAGGTCCTCTACTCCGACAATTAATCCACACATAAAAACTGTCAACCGAATCGTTTCTAGTCATCTCTCCTCCTTCCAGGCCTTTTCATCGTTTAACTTATATGGTGATTGGCATCTAAACTTTCATAGTATTACCATGACAACCGGCAACAGTTCGTCTTTCAATCACCCACGTGGGTATAACCAATGAGGAGATGGCACGTGGGTACCTGCTTCTATAAACCAATGAGAAGATGGGAGAGGCAGAACTTGCATCGTGATCTGCGTCAGAAATAGGAATGACTTCTATTTTAGCCCTTGGCAAAGCGCGAGCAATAATTGAATGACATAGATTCCTAAAATTAATTTTCAACGCTCACGCACGCGATGCGAGCGGTGTAGTCAGGGTATTAGGTTGGAGTCATTAAAACTCATTTTTCAACTACTCCACAAATTTCTTGTTAACAAACTATAGTTTTGGCAAGTTGGTTAGGACATCTACTTTGTGGATGACTGTCACGGTTGTCGTATGAACGGGACCAAGGCACAGCGGATGTTGAGTTCCACATATTTATTGAAAAGTGAAACATAAACCAAAACAATAAATCAAATAAACAAACAACGGAACGTGACTACGTGGTGCACATGCACAAACACAAAAATAATATCCCACAAAAACAGGTGGGAAAAATATCTACTTAAATTTGATCCCCAATTAGAGACAACGAATACCAGCGGCCTCTAATTGGGAATCATACAAAACACCAACATAGAAAACATAAACTAGAACACAACATAGAAATATTAAACCAGAATACCCCCTAGTCACGCCCTGACCTTCTACACCATAGAAAAACAAGGGCTCAGGACGTGACGTGGGCTCAGGACTCAGGACGTGACAATGACACAAGTAATTTTTCCAACAATTGTTTACAGACAGATTATTTAACTTATAATTCACTGTATCACAATTCCAGTGGGTCAGACGTTTA
Source organism: Salvelinus namaycush (assembly GCF_016432855.1). Lineage (NCBI taxonomy): Eukaryota > Metazoa > Chordata > Actinopteri > Salmoniformes > Salmonidae > Salvelinus > Salvelinus namaycush. The sequence goes on from NC_052334.1 coordinate 18,631,901, forward strand.
CATACACTAAGTTGACTGTGCCTTTAAACAGCTTGGAAAATTCCAGAAAATTATGTCATGGCTTTAGAAGCTTCTGATAGGCTAATTGACCTCATTTGAGTCAATTGGAGGTATACATTTTACATTTACATTTTAGTCATTTAGCAGACGCTCTTATCCAGAGCAACTTACAGTAGAGTGCATACATTTTATTACATTTACATACTGAGACAAGGATATCCCTACCGGCCAAACCCTCCCTAACCCGGACGACGCTATGCCAATTGTGCGTCGCCCCACGGACCTCCCGGTTGCGGCCGGCTGCGACAGAGCCTGGGCGTGAACCCAGAGACTCTGGTGGCGCAGCTAGCACTGCGATGCAGTGCCCTAGACCACTGCGCCACCCGGGAGGCCAGTGGATGTATTTCAAGGCCTACCTTCAAACTCAGTGCCTCTTTGATTGACATCATGGGAAAATCAAAAGAAATCAGCCAAGACTTCAGAAAAAAAATTGTAAACCTCCACAAGTTTTTTTTCATCCTTGGGAGCAATTTCCAAACACCTGAAGGTACCACGTTCATCTGTACAAACAATAGTACGCAAGTATGAAGACCATGAGACCACGCAGCCGTCATACCGCTGAGGAAGGAGATGCATTCTGTCTCCTAGAGATGAACGTACTTTGATGCGAAAAGTGCAAATCAATCCCAGAACAACAGCAAAGGACCTTGTGAAGATGCTGGAGGAAACCGGTACAAAAGTATCTATATCCACAGTAAAACGAGTCCTATATCGACATAACCTGAAAGGCTGCTCAGCAAGGAAGAAGCCACTGCTCCAAAACCGCCATAAGAAAACCTCGACTACATTTTGCTACTGCACATGGGAACAAATATCGTACTTTTTGGAGAAATGTCCTCTGGTCTGATGAAACAAAAATAAAACAGTTTGGCAATAATGACCATCATTATGTTTGGAGGAAAAAGGGGGAGGCTTGCAAGCCGAAGAACACCATCCCAACCGTGAAGCACGGGGGTGGCAGCATCATGTTGTGGGGGTGCTTTGCGGATCTGAAAAAGCGTGTGCGAGCAAGGAGGCCTACAAACCTGACTCAGTTACACCAGCTCTGTCTGGAGGAATGGGCCAGAATTCACCCAACTTATTGTGGGAAGCTTGTGGGAGGCTACCTGAAACGTTTGACCCAAGTTAAACAATTTAAAGGCAATGCTACCAAATACTAATTGAGTGTATGTAAACTTCTGACCCACTGGAAATGTGATGAAAGAATAAATAATTCTCTCTACTGTTATTCTGACATTTCACATTCCTTAAATAACATGATGATCTTAACTGACCTAAGACAGGGAATGTTTACTAGGATTAAATTGTGAAAAACTGAGTTTAAATGTATTTGGCTAAGGTGTATGTAAACGTCTGACTTCAACTGTACTGTATCAGACGCTGGTGATCTCATAACGCAGACTGGATTCAAACAGATTCAAAATAAGATTTTATAAAATCAGCAAGAACAAGCTGTGTTGATAATCAACATAAGTAGGACTTTATGGCACATTAAAGTGGTGGTCAGTAGTAGGATGAGGATTTGGAGTGAAAACAGAAAATAGGCAGATATTGGAAATAAATTGCTGTTTTTATGGTTCAAAAGTCAGTCAGGAGATCTGAATTGTTTGGTTATGTTGCAGAAAGAAGACATGGGACCTTTTTCTCTTTGTTATCTAAAGTCTATGGGTATTATAGAAGCAGTATTAGAGTCATAACCTACAGTCATCTCCAGGTCCTGTGTGTCATGTAGTTATTGACCTTAATTGAGATGTTCACAGACTACAAAGTCACATGGTCCTAAAATCACTAACTGCTGTAGCATTGACACTTACGCATGATCAAAACACATCACCTGTTTCCTGACTCTAATACCTTCATGGCAACAGTCTCCACATGTGGAAACAACCTCTCTGGTCTCCTACAGCCTGAGGGGGTAATAAGGCAAGACTTTACCTAACACTTCTGTAAACCTCTATAAACATGTTAGGCAAAGTCCAGCAGGATGTAATTGCAAGTAATATGTTTACAGACTGAGGATCATTGATCTCTTCACAACACAACACGCTCAGTTCATGTCAGGGGGGTCACTGTGGATCCTGTGTCCAATGTGCCCACTTCCTTCATGAGCAACAGTCCCAGTCACCCCAGCCCTCGGAAGTGTTGGAGCGCAACTTAATGAGGTAATTAGTCAAAGGCCATGCTGATCCTGGGAGGCGAATACCTGTGACATCTTGACCCCAGATTCCTGACACATGTCTCTGGAGAAGGCACAGGAAGACAGGCTCCAAAGGCCAACATCTCCCCTCCCCCTCCATCTACCCCCCTCCATCACCACCACCACCAAACACCCGAGGGCCATGCAATTGGGACGCGGCCACGCAATTGGGACCCACACTCAGCCCCTTCTTTGTTTTCAATTACTCCTGTAATACAGTAATGGGCTCTCTCTCCCCTCCTCTCTCTCCTGAGGAGGATTTGAGCTCAAATACGTATTACCAAACTAAGTACTTCACCTGTTTACTTGAAAAGGATTTTTCCAGGAAGTGAGAAAGGCAGTGAGAAAGGGAAAAGAAATGTCAGACACAAAGCAGGTTGATATTTCTTCCTTTCATCAGGTCACGCTGAATGGAGGCTTCATTAATCACTGTCTGGGAGCCTCTGGTTGGTAGTAGCAGACTACAAAGGCTACGTTTAAACAGGCAGCCCAATCGTGATTTTTTTCTCCACTAATTGGTCTTTTGACCAATCAGATCAGCTCTGAAAAAGATTGGATGTGAAAAGAACTTATGTGATTGGACAAAATACCAATTAGTGAAAAAAGATCAGAATTGGGCTGCCTGTGTAAACGCAGCCTAACTACATTTGGCCCAATCAGGAAGCAGAGAGGCAATAGGAACTGGTACAAGTTGTGCCCCTATCATTACGGAGAGAAAGGGAAAAATTAACCCTAGCAGCTTCACCCGGCTCTTCTTCCATTGATCCGAGGCATTTGTGGCATCCCCGGAGCGTGGCAGACAATTACAGATACTATTACATCTGCATTGATTTCTTTTAAAGGGGAGCAGAGTGTCTCCAAGCAATTAAAAACATTACAGTTTGGAAGTGGGCCAATTAAACTGGCCCTGGGCCCTGGGCCCTGAGGGGGGGTGGTGGAGGAGGGGGGATTGCACACCCCTCAACTGTCAGAATGTCATTCTGTTCTCACTTGGCAGTTTTTAGACACAATGTGTACAGCCTAAAGCTGAGGTTTATTAGGTTTTGGGTCCAATACAAGTGTTAGCCCTCATTTCAAACCTGGACCACAGCAAGAATTTTGCTCTGCAATAAAAATTGTGGTAGATTTAAATAACAAAATTCAGCAAATATGCATTTGAAGTGTATAATTATTTTAGGAATTATTGGTGCCCTTTGACTTCATATAGTTGATAGAATGTCTCCTCAAATTCCAGACTTAAAGGACCTTGGATATGCATTGTATTTCTTTCATCACCTAATTGGCTGCTTCCTTTTCACTTTAAATGTCTGTCTATTCTCTCAACTTGTTTATAATTATGCCAAAAACAAAAGAATTCAACCAGCAGTTCAGAATTTTTAAACATTTTAAATTATATTTGATGAAATGCCACTACATTTAGTATGATATGTTACTTTAAGTTAGGTTACATTACATTGGCCTACCAATGTAATAGCGGCCGTATTATATAATACGAATTGTAGGATGCATAGTATCCTACGTCTTGATCGCATTTGACCCGTTTAGTATGATATATTGCGTTCGGCTGCTTTAGTATGATATGCTACGTTAGGTTAGGGGTTAAGGTTAGGGTTCAGGTTAGGAGTTGGGTTAAAGGGTTAAGGTTAGGGGAAAGGTTAGGAGTTGGGTTAAAGGGTTAAGGTTAGGGGAAAGGTTAGGAGTTGGGTTAAAGGGTTAAGGTTAGGGGAAAGGTTAGGAGTTGGGTTAAAGGGTTAAGGTTAGGGGAAAGGTTAGGAGTTGGGTTAAAGGGTTAAGGTTAGGGGAAAGGTTAGGAGTTGGGTTAAAGGGTTAAGGTTAGGGGAAAGGTTAGGAGTTGGGTTAAAGGGTTAAGGTTAGGGGAAAGGTTAGGAGTTGGGTTAAAGGGTTAAGGTTAGGGGAAAGGTTCGGAGTTGGGTTAAAGGGTTAAGGTTAGGGGAAAGGTTAGGAGTTGGGTTAAAGGGTTAAGGTTAGGGGAAAGGTTCGGAGTTGGGTTAAAGGGTTAAGGTTAGGGGAAAGGTTAGGAGTTGGGTTAAAGGGTTAAGGTTAGGGGAAAGGTTAGGAGTTGGGTTAAAGGGTTAAGGTTAGGGGAAAGGTTCGCTAACATGATAAGTAGTTGCAAAGTAGTAAATCGTTGCAGAAAAGTAGTAAGTCGTTGCAAAGTTGCTAATTTGCAATAAATGCTAAAGTTGTCCATGATGAGATTTGAACATGCAATGTTTGAGTTGCTAGACGTTCCCGTTATACGCCTGTCCATCCAACCAACCAACCACCCTCTTTTTGTTTTGCCCTAAGTAAAATACAGTCCATACTAAACGTGATTTGAGTGTCCCAGATCTACATTTACGTTGTTACGTCAAGTCAATGTAATATAACCTAATGTAAAGTAACATATCATACTAAATCGAGTAGCATGGAGTTGAGTAAATTATAATATGTTTTGCTCTGAGACCAGGCTGCTTACACACTCATGCTCTCTCTGGCTCTCCCTTCCCTCCCCTCTCTCTCTCTCTCTCTCTCTCTCTCTCTCTCTCTCTCTCTCTCTCTCTCTCTCTCTTCTCTCTCTCTCTCTCTCTCTCTCTCTTCTCTCTCTCTCTCTCTCTCTCTCTCTCTCTCTCTCTCTCTCTTCTCTCTCTCTCTTCTCTCTCTCTCTTCTCTCTCTCTCTCTCTCAATTCAATTCAATTCAATTCAAGGGGCTTTATTGGCATGGGAAACATGTGTTAACATTGCCAAAGCAAGTGAGGTAGATATTATACAAAAGTGAAATAAACAATACAAATTAACAGTAAACATTACACATACAGAAGTTTCAAAACAATTAAGACATTACAAATGTTATATTATATATATACAGTGTTGTAACAATGTACAAATGGTTAAAGCACACAATGGTGTTTGTTCTTCACTGGTTGCCCTTTTCTTGTGGCAACAGGTCACAAATCTTGCTGCTGTGATGGCACACTGTGGAATTTCTCCCAGTAGATATGGGAGTTTATCAAAATTGGATTTGTTTTCAAATTCTTTGTGGATCTGTGTAATCTGAGGGAAATATGTCTCAATAGCAAGGCTATGCTCACTGAGTCTGTACATAGTCTTTCTCAACAGAAAGGCCGCCGTAGGCAGACATGGCTCTCAAGAGAAGACAGGCTATGTGCACACTGCCCACAAAATGAGGTGGAAACTGAGCTGCACTTCCTAACCTCCTGCCCAATGTATGACCATATTAGAGAGACATATTTCCCTCAGATTACACAGATCCACAAAGAATTTGAAAACATAGTCTCTCTCTCTCTCTCTCTCTCTCTTCTCTCTCTCTCTCTCTCTCTCTCTCTCTCTCTCTCTCTCTCTCTCTCTCTCTCTCTCTCTCTCTCTCTCTCTCTCTCTCTCTCTCTCTCTCTCTCTCTCTCTCTCTCTCTCTCTCTCTCTCTCTCTCTCTCTCTCTCTCTCTCTCTCTCTCTCTCTCTTCTCTCTCTCTCTCTCTCTCTCTCTTCTCTCTTCTCTCTCTCTCTCTTCTCTCTCTTCTCTCTTCTCTCTTCTCTCTTCTCTCTTCTCTCTCTCTCTCTCTCTTCTCTCTTACACACGCAGACGAACGCTTAGACACACACTTCCTCTTCGACCATCTTTTTCCTGCACAGGGGCCTTGCTTGGTCCTCCTTTCCCCTTGAGAGCCTCAGTCATCTGGAACATGCATCCTTCCTGAAAACAAAGAGGAGGAGATCTAATTGGAGTTGTAGAATGACAGAGGACTGGTAGTACAGGAGGGATAGGTAGATAAGGGATCGATGTGATATGACTTCAGCATGCATGTGTCCATTACCTCTTGAGGCTCGTCAACGCACTTGTTTCCAGGACAACGCACTTGTTTCCAGGAGGCTCTGGGATTGAACAAACCAGCTTTGATTCTAAGTAGGTAAATAATGCCTTGCAAAATAAGAAAGTCATCTTGGTTGAAACATGAAAATACTTCCACACGTAAACAAAGAGCGAGCAGTTGAAATAAACAGTGAAAGCTATTTGGCGGGGCGAGGATCGGCGACAATAAAACTGGTGCTGAACCAAAGTCCTTTTATCACCCAGCTAGAGCGCTGCTGGTGTTTGATGTGTGGAAACAGGCAGGGTTTCTTTAATCCGTAAAGCATTCAAATAAGTACAGTTTTACTGGATTATAACCTCAACAATAACAGGCACTTAAAAACAAACAGACCTAAACAAATGGTGGAGTGGTGGTGGTGGGGGGGAATGCTTGGCTTAGGCATAAACCCATACATCATATTATGTTCCAATGGGCTGAAATGTATTACTATATATCTATTCGCCTCCTTGATAAATGTGAGCCATGCTTCCTGGTTGGATTACAGAGTTATAGGGTTTCAGAGGCAGCATGCGAATGTAATCAATGGAATTCTCTTCTGTCTGCAAGTTAACAACAACCTCTGGAAGAGAGAGGGAAAGAGGCTTTTCAACACAGGAACACCATGGTTCCCATGATTAAAGAGAGGAGAACAGTCAGAGCATCATCAAAGGGAAAGGGTTTCAGAGTTTCTCCTCAGAATTCACTTATTGGCTCTGGAGAGTTTTGTTGTTTTCACAAGAGAGCACTCTGATAAGGAGCTGAGGGTTCATGACCTCTATGAAACCTGTAGCTAAGACATTTAGACCGTTCAGTTCTTAGTACAGTCAATTAAATCGAGATTGACATATCATACAGTACTGTATGTCCTTGATGACATATAAACTGATGGACAGTGTTTGCAATAAACTCATGCCTTGTATCCTCTCCCGAGGTCTGGATTAGGGTAACTTTCCCACAAGCCCCCAGTTATCCAGGAATCCTGGTTGGAAAATTCCTGGAATTAGGAGGGAATAAGAAGGAAATCTGTGAAACCCAGGGAATTTTGCAACCCTAGTCTGTCTGTCTGTCTGTCTGTCTGTCTGTCTGTCTGTCTGTCTGTCTGTCTGTCTGTCTGTCTGTCTGTCTGTCTGTCTGTCTGTCTGGCTGGCTGGCTGGCTGGCTGGCTGGCTGGCTGGCTGGCTGGCTGGCTGGCTGGGAAGGGAGGATGTTAAAAACTGCAGTTGTTTTGTTTCTCCCTCTCTCCTTTTCTCTTTTCGTGAATATCTTTTTTCATGTTGTGTAATAGTTGGAATTTCAATCTGTCATCTGTAGCAAATGTGGAATACACATCAAAATGACCCAGATCAGACGGGGGGCGGGGTTAGCCAATGATTTTGCCAGGAGTAAATCTAGTATGACAGAATAATACGTCTGTCTCCGATGCTATATGGGATAGGCTACTTACTGTATACTTATGCTCATGTGGGATGTGCCGGTCAGTAGGATACAGTATGTGGAGGCTTTAGATGGTGGCAGGCTTTACTTTAGTTTCTGTCAAGAATAGCGGTGTAGTTGAGGCTTTGTTTTACGCAAGCGTTTACCACCTTTTGTGAAATAATGCATTGAAAGTATAGGAGGCGTAACTTTATTCATCACAAACGGCTATCAGCGCTTACTCACAACATCCCTGGTCAAGAAGGAACGGTAATGGAACATTTTAAAAATATCAAAACTCTACCAACTGGGATTCAGATCCAATGTTTCCTCCATTATCAGCACAACTATGACTCACAATCACAGCATCAACCCCATCATTCAAATGTGTCATTTCTGAGAAAGCCCCCCTGGTGCAACCAACCAAAACCCACTAAAAACAAGAAGATGTGAATGAAATCAGTGGGCACGCTACAGATAATACCCAGCAGTCTCTAATGACACGCATTCAGGTCCGATTTGGAAGGTTTGAATGAGGTGAAATTGAAATGCCTGGACATGTGCAGGACCAAATGGGAAACCAGATTCTACATGGGTCAAAGACAAGAGAAATAGTGAGCTGAGATAAAATGGGGGAGCTAGGCAGGGGGAGATTCTCATGCAAATGGTTTACTAGAGGACACACCATGCCACTTGCATTAAGGGGACTGTTGCGTCAAGGGGCAGTGCAAGGGGCCCCCTTTTTTGAACGCTCCCCAGGATTTTTTAGCAGGCCTAAAACCCTGTGAGAAGAAACCTATATTGTCCAGGATTGAGCTGCTAACTCAAGTTAGGAAATCAGCGTCAGAATTTGCAAGGCTTACAAAAAAATTATTCACAACAATTGCCTGAAAAAAATATGCCACGAGAAGTCTCATTACTTAACTACAATATACATTTAATGGAAATATGGGAACAATTTTACAATAGGATTCTTTGGTTTTATTAAAAGGGCGAAAAGGGTTGTTGACCATGATATTTGCATTCGGCCTTAAATAATAATGTATGCTACACACTTTAGAGATGCAGCAACATGACTAATCCCAGTATGATCAGGAAGTATAGGTCCATGTGACACCATATCCATGCCTGTCATTATGTTTCAGTTTGTGTCATTCTCTCAGCTCCACTGACACATGTATCCCTGCTCCATTAGGTTGGAAAAAATACACATGTTCCCTACAAGCAGGCAGAGCCATAAAAGGTCAATAAATGTTATTTTTGAGCTTTGGGAATCCCTCAATATTCACCTCAAACATGGTGTGTAACTCTCCTCCACATGCTGGTTTGATCCAGCCATAGATTGGATTAATTAGTCTAACAAGAGCTTGAACAGCAGGCTATATTTAAATTGTTCATATAGACATGTGCTCAGTCCACCATATAGTTGTAATTTAAACATTGCCCACAGAGCACTGCACATGAATATATCAATAAAGATTTCATTTTAACTGAAAAAAAAAATCTCTGCAGTTCGTTTGAAACAAAGGAATTTATGGTATCTGAGTTGTATTTCATACCTCAAGTGAATTAGCTTTTTTGTGTCGACTATATGGCAGTACAATGAATAAACCTTTGTTTTTCAAAAGGGGGAACCACTTGTCAGATTTCTAGACATGCACTGTAGATTTCAAAGCTGATTTTGATTATCACTCATGTCATTAACCTTAACAATAACCAAGGTATATGCTTAAAATGTATGAAGGCACAAGGCGAGACCCAGATGCAGACACAGGAGGCAGTTGGTTAGAGTCTTTGATATTTATTAACAATCCAAAAGGGGTAGGCAAGAGAATGGTCGTGGACAGGCAAAGGGTCAAAACCAGTTCAGAGTCCAGGAGGTACAGAGTGGCAGGCAGGCTCGAGGTCAGGGCAGGCAGAATGGTCAGGCAGGCGGGTACAGAGTCCAGAAAACAGGCAAGGGTCAAAACCGGGAGGACTAGCAAAAGAGAAAATAGAAAGCAGGAGCACAGTAAAACACGCTGGTTGACTTGAAAAACATACAAGACAAACTGGCACAGAGAGACAGGAAACACAGAGATAAATACACTGGGGAAAATAAGCGACACCTGGAGGGGGTGGAGACAAACACAAGAAACAGGTGAAACAGATCAGGGCGTGACAAAATGTTATGATGAAGCTTTGCTGCTTTGGTGGTAAAAGAAAAAGACAACTTTCGATGGTCTCGTTTCTTTATTTTACTCAAAAAGTGCATTATGAGAGAGAGAGAACATGGAGAGAAATCCTCCTTCTCGGTCAGTTGTGTCTTGGAAGAGAGCACATACTGCAGATGGGTTCATCTTCTGGTTTCCCCGGCAGCTAGCAAGTGCCAAGCCATGTCAAAAATGACATGCATCTCCCTACTTCCCAGTCATGCCATGCATGTGATGTGATGGGCGAATAAAGGCAATTCCTGCAGTGAATAGTAGGGGGTCATTAAGCCTCTTAAAATAGCACCCATTCTCCTACAACATCCATGCAAATGAAATAAGATGCTTTAAATTTCCAAAAACCGACACCCACACAGTGCAATGCATTAGCCATGGCCAAGAAATTATTCACTAAGTTCACCTGGCAAGCACATTTTTACATGTGATTGAATTGTGCTGAATGATAAGCAGACCCGTTTTAAACTGAGGGTCACACATGGCCGCATACACAGCCTATTTGAGGCGAGCCACGCCATTGGCTGCGACGGGGCGGGCAGCGCATGCGATGCAATTTGCATGTCTCTCCATCACACACACTTATCTGGTTCACTTCACAACAGCTACCATTTATATCACTCAGAGGCAGGCAGAAGCCATCTCTAAGGCGCTGGTACGAGTAGAGTGCAGAAGAAGAACGGGGGCGGCAACGGCAGCAGAAATAGCCTAACCCCTTGTGCCCCAGAACCCAGTCCTCATTGAGACAGAAATGACACCATGACAAGCCTCCTCCATGCCCTGGGCTCGGAAATGGACGGCTCCTGGTATTACCACCCCCCTGCCTTGACAGGCAGGTCCCACCAGCATCACCCTGGCCTGCTAATATTCTCCAGATTAAAGACACCTCACCCTCAAGGTCAGTCTCACTGGGAATACGGCCTTTCTTCCTCCCAAAGGAACCAGACAGAGGAGAGAATCTCTCTCTCTCTTTCTCTCTCAAAAATGTGTATATTTACAAGAGCACGCATAACTGGTGTCTGGGGAAAGAAGAGGGGGACGGAGGGAGAAAGATGGGGAGAGGGAGACCATTAGGGGAATAAAGAGAGGTGCTGCCTCACGGCCCGGCTTCACAGGCCAATGGAGCGCATCAAATTGGGTCTTGTTCTGCGGCTAGACGCACACAGAGGAGGGCTCTGACACTGGCACAGGCATACTGAGCTGACAGGAAAGGCTCTGGAGATGGGGCAGGGCTGGGCATGTCTAGGGGTAGCCTTGTCTGGGGTTAGCCCCCTCAGGGAATTGGTGGTGAACCCGAACTCTCCAGAGTTACAGGTGAGGTCATGAGGAAGAGGATGATGAAGAAGAGACCAGCTGATAGGGTTATTGCTATAGACTGCATTGTGAGACACAAATAAAACAGAAAGCAAAACAGAATAAAGCATTTTGAAAAAATCTATATGACCAAGAAATACAAAGGGAGTGCAGCATATAGGAAAACATGTATTTCTTGTTTCACAGACAAAGACAATGAAAAGCTCTAATCTTTCAGAGCACTGTAAATTAATACTTTGACTAGATCATTCTCTTCAACATTGTGGTCTAATGATGTATTAGAATGCCCACCACCGACCCTCTTTCCACTAATACCACTGTTA
>NC_052334.1:18648280-18653643 GCF_016432855.1 Salvelinus namaycush
CCTAATCATCACTTTCTGCTTTCCACTATCCTAGTCATCACTTTCTGCTTTCCACTATCCTAATCATCACTTTCTGCTTTCCACTATCCTAATCATCACTTTCTGCTTTCCACTATCCTAATCATCACTTTCTGCTTTCCACTACCCTAATCATCACTTTCTGCTTTCCACTATCCTAATCATCACTTTCTGCTTTCCACTATCCTAATCATCACTTTCTGCTTTCCACCACCCTAAATCATCACTTTCTGCTTTCCACTATCCTAATCATCACTTTCTGCTTTCCACTACCCTAAATCATCACTTTCTGCTTTCCACTATCCTAATCATCACTTTCTGCTTTCCACTATCCTAATCATCACTTTCTGCTTTCCACTATCCTAATCATCACTTTCTGCTTTCCATTCTCCTAATCATCACTTTCTGCTTTCCACTACCCTAATCATCACTTTCTGCTTTCCACTATCCTAATCATCACTTTCTGCTTTCCACCACCCTAAATCATCACTTTCTGCTTTCCACTATCCTAATCATCACTTTCTGCTTTCCACTATCCTAATCATCACTTTCTGCTTTCCACTATCCTAATCATCACTTTCTGCTTTCCACTATCCTAATCATCACTTTCTGCTTTCCACTACCCTAATCATCACTTTCTGCTTTCCACTATCCTAATCATCACTTTCTGCTTTCCACCACCCTAAATCATCACTTTCTGCTTTCCACTATCCTAATCATCACTTTCTGCTTTCCACCACCCTAATCATCACTTTCTGCTTTCCACTATCCACAATCATCACTTTCTGCTTTCCACCACCCTAAATCATCACTTTCTGCTTTCCACTATCCTAATCATCACGTTCTGCTTTCCACCACCCTAAATCATCACTTTCTGCTTTCCACTATCCTAATCATCACTTTCTGCTTTCCACTACCCTAAATCATCACTTTCTGCTTTCCACTATCCTAATCATCACTTTCTGCTTTCCACCACCCTAAATCATCACTTTCTGCTTTCCACTATCCTAATCATCACTTTCTGCTTTCCACCACCCTAAATCATCACTTTCTGCTTTCCACTATCCTAATCATCACTTTCTGCTTTCCACTATCCTAATCATCACTTTCTGCTTTCCACTATCCTAATCATCACTTTCTGCTTTCCACTATCCTAATCATCACTTTCTGCTTTCCACCACCCTAAATCATCACATTCTGCTTTCCACTATCCTAATCATCACTTTCTGCTTTCCACCACCCTAAATCATCACTTTCTGCTTTCCACTATCCTAATCATCACTTTCTGCTTTCCACTATCCTAATCATCACTTTCTGCTTTCCACCACCCTAAATCATCACTTTCTGCTTTCCACTATCCTAATCATCACGTTCTGCTTTCCACCACCCTAAATCATCACTTTCTGCTTTCCACTACCCTAATCATCACTTTCTGCTTTCCACTACCCTAATCATCACTTTCTGCTTTCCACTATCCTAATCATCACTTTCTGCTTTCCACTATCCTAATCATAACTTTCTGCTTTCCACTATCCTAATCATCACTTTCTGCTTTCCACTGTCCTAATCATCACTTTCTGCTTTCCACCACCCTAAATCATCACTTTCTGCTTTCCACTATCCTAATAATCACTTTCTGCTTTCCACCACCCTAATCATCACTTTCTGCTTTCCACTACCCTAATCATCACTTTCTGCTTTCCACTATCCTAATCATCACTTTCTGCTTTCCACTATCCTAATCATCACTTTCTGCTTTCCACTATCCTAATCATCACTTTCTGCTTTCCACTATCCTAATCATCACTTTCTGCTTTCCACTATCCTAATCATCACTTTCTGCTTTCCACTATCCTAATCATCACTTTCTGCTTTCCACTATCCTAATCATCACTTTCTGCTTTCCACTATCCTAATCATCACTTTCTGCTTTCCACTATCCTAATCATCACTTTCTGCTTTCCACCACCCTAAATCATCACTTTCTGCTTTCCACTATCCCAATCATCACTTTCTGCTTTCCACCACCCTAAATCATCACTTTCTGCTTTCCACTATCCTAATCATCACTTTCTGCTTTCCACCACCCTAAATCATCACTTTCTGCTTTCCACCACCCTAAATCATCACTTTCTGCTTTCCACTATCCTAATCATCACTTTCTGCTTTCCACTATCCTAATCATCACTTTCTGCTTTCCACTACCCTAATCATCACTTTCTGCTTTCCACTACCCTAATCATCACTTTCTGCTTTCCACTATCCTAATCATCACTTTCTGCTTTCCACTATCCTAATCATCACTTTCTGCTTTCCACTATCCTAATCATCACTTTCTGCTTTCCACTATCCTAATCATCACTTTCTGCTTTCCACTATCCTAATCATCACTTTCTGCTTTCCACTATCCTAATCATCACTTTCTGCTTTCCACCACCCTAAATCATCACTTTCTGCTTTCCACTATCCTAATAATCACTTTCTGCTTTCCACCACCCTAAATCATCACTTTCTGCTTTCCACCACCCTAAATCATCACTTTCTTTTTCCACTATCCTAATCATCACTTTCTGCTTTCCACCACCCTAAATCATCACTTTCTGCTTTCCACTATCCTAATAATCACTTTCTGCTTTCCACCACCCTAAATCATCACTTTCTGCTTTCCACCACCCTAAATCATCACTTTCTTTTTCCACTATCCTAATCATCACTTTCTGCTTTCCACCACCCTAAATCATCACTTTCTGCTTTCCACTATCCTAATAATAAGTTTCTGCTTTCCACCACCCTAAATCATCACTTTCTGCTTTCCACCACCCTAAATCATCACTTTCTGCTTTCCACTATCCTAATCATCACTTTCTGCTTTCCACTATCCTAATCATCACTTTCTGCTTTCCACTATCCTAATCATCACTTTCTGCTTTCCACTACCCTAATCATCACTTTCTGCTTTCCACCACCCTAATCATCACTTTCTGCTTTCCACTATCCTAATCATCACTTTCTGCTTTCCACTATCCTAATCATCACTTTCTGCTTACCACCACCCTAAATCATCACTTTCTGCTTTCCACTATCCTAATCATCACTTTCTGCTTTCCACTATCCTAATCATCACTTTCTGCTTTCCACTATCCTAATCATCACTTTCTGCTTTCCACCACCCTAATCATCACTTACTGCTTTCCACTATCCTAATCATCACTTTCTGCTTTCCACTATCCTAATCATCACTTTCTGCTTACCACCAACCTAAATCATCACTTTCTGCTTTCCACTATCCTAGTCATCACTTTCTGCTTTCCACCACCCTAAATCATCACTTTCTGCTTTCCACTACCCTAATCATCACTTTCTGCTTTCCACTACCCTAATCATCACTTTCTGCTTTCCACTATCCTAATCATCACTTTCTGCTTTCCACTATCCTAATCATAACTTTCTGCTTTCCACTATCCTAATCATCACTTTCTGCTTTCCACTGTCCTAATCATCACTTTCTGCTTTCCACCACCCTAAATCATCACTTTCTGCTTTCCACTATCCTAATAATCACTTTCTGCTTTCCACCACCCTAATCATCACTTTCTGCTTTCCACTACCCTAATCATCACTTTCTGCTTTCCACTATCCTAATCATCACTTTCTGCTTTCCACTATCCTAATCATCACTTTCTGCTTTCCACTATCCCTAATCATCACTTTCTGCTTTCCACTATCCTAATCATCACTTTCTGCTTTCCACTATCCTAATCATCACTTTCTGCTTTCCACTATCCTAATCATCACTTTCTGCTTTCCACTATCCTAATCATCACTCTGCTTTCCACTATCCTAATCATCACTTTCTGCTTTCCACTACCCTAATCATCACTTTCTGCTTTCCACTATCCTAATCATCACTTTCTGCTTTCCACCACCCTAAATCATCACTTTCTGCTTTCCACTATCCTAATCATCACTTTCTGCTTTCCACCACCCTAAATCATCACTTTCTGCTTTCCACTATCCTAATCATCACTTTCTGCTTTCCACTATCCTAATCATCACTTTCTGCTTTCCACTACCCTAATCATCACTTTCTGCTTTCCACTACCCTAATCATCACTTTCTGCTTTCCACTATCCTAATCATCACTTTCTGCTTTCCACTATCCTAATCATCACTTTCTGCTTTCCACTATCCTAATCATCACTTTCTGCTTTCCACTATCCTAATCATCACTTTCTGCTTTCCACTATCCTAATCATCACTTTCTGCTTTCCACCACCCTAAATCATCACTTTCTTTTTCCACTATCCTAATCATCACTTTCTGCTTTCCACCACCCTAAATCATCACTTTCTGCTTTCCACCACCCTAAATCATCACTTTCTGCTTTCCACCACCCTAAATCATCACTTTCTTTTTCCACTATCCTAATCATCACTTTCTGCTTTCCACCACCCTAAATCATCACTTTCTGCTTTCCACTATCTAATAATCACTTTCTGCTTTCCACCCCCCTAAATCATCACTTTCTGCTTTCCACCACCCTAAATCATCACTTTCTTTTTCCACTATCCTAATCATCACTTTCTGCTTTCCACACCACCCTAAATCATCACTTTCTGCTTTCCACTATCCTAATAATAACTTTCTGCTTTCCACCACCTAAATCATCACTTTCTGCTTTCCACCACCCTAAATCATCACTTCTGCTTTCCACTATCTAATCATCACTTTCTGCTTTCCACTACCCTAATCACTCACTTTCTGCTTTCCACTATCCTAATCATCCACTTTCTGCTGCCCTCCTTCCCCCACTATCCCTAATCATCACTTTCTGCTTTCCACTATACCTAATCATCACTTTCTGCTTTCCACTATCCTAATCATCACTTTCTGCTTTCCACTATCCTAAATCATCACTTTCTGCTTTCCACTATCCTAATCATCATTTCTGCTTTCACTATCCTAATCATCACTTTCTGCGTTTCCACTATCCTAATCATCACTTTCTGCTTTCCACTATACTAATCATCACTTTCTGCTTTCCACTATCCTAATCAATCACTTTCTGCTTTCCACTATCCTAATCATCACTTTCTGCTTTCCACTATCCTAATCATCACTTTCTGCTTTCCACTATCCTAATCATCACTTTCTGCTTTCCACTATCCTAATCATCACTTTCTGTTTTCCACTATCCTAATCATCACTTTCTGCTTTCCCACTATCCTAATCATCACTTCTGCTTTCGCACTATCCTATCATCACTTCTGCTTTCCACTACCCTAATCATCACTTTCTGCTTGTCCACTACCCTAATCATCACTTTCTGCTTTCCAACTATCTAA